>NC_056739.1:1028516-1043516 GCF_019279795.1 Protopterus annectens | reverse complement strand
CAATAACAGAAAAGATAAACTTAAGGGAAGACAGGAATTAGGTAGTTTATGTAACAATTGCATCCTTAAAATTAAAATACTGAACTACAAAACTGCATAAATGGTCTGCAATTCAAACATTCCTTTCAAGAAATATTTAAATAGAATAGGTTTATGGCTAGCTGAGTTCATTATCTGCCTTTGCTTTTATAAGCCTGATATTGCATGTCCGTATCTGTATTTCTTTTTTAATTTTTTTTTTTGCATAGCTATGTGGGCTTGGGCTCCATTTTCAGTCGTGATCTTCTTAAGAAAGCTAATAGTAAATACATTCTATTGAAACGGATGATAGAGCAACATCTAACAGGGAATTGTTAAATAAGGCAATATGTTACAGAGACAATGAAGGAATTAAGGTTAAATGCTAGTAATATGGTATAGTTAGCAGGAGTGGAATGAGGCCAGATATGCTGTTCTCTTTCTCATTTCAGTGGGGTACATACCTAGGAGGTAGACCTTACAAGAGATAAAGTGGGTTTAGTTCTTCTCACTAAAGGCAACCATGCTGTAATAGCAGAACCCTGTAAGGTGAAGCTGTGTGAACAAGTGTGTACCATTGTGAGAGTCAAGCTGGCACAAAAAGCTTAAGTGAATGGGTAGGCTGAGCAGTTCTAGATGAGGTTTGTCACAGATATCTGATAGTAAGGAGCTCGATTAAGTGATTGCATGGGTGGGTGGGTGGGTGATTGAGTAAACATGAACGTATAGAGATAAGTAAGGCCCAAACTGTTCTGTTCTTTGTTCTGACGATTAATCAGATGATGATGGGCTTTGATTAATATGAAAAGTTCACAGAAAGTAGCCAGAAAGAAATGGGTTTGAAGACTGATGGGTAAAATGTTGGCCTTATAAGTGATGATGCTTTTGTATTCCATTTCTGAGGGTTGCAGTCATCTCATTACATGCTCCAGCTACCCATTGCTCATTTGCTTACATCTGAATGCTCATCTGCATATTCAAATACAAGGAGACCTCAACATAACCTCTATGTATGTGTATTTATATATATATATATATATATATATATATATATATATATATATATATATATAGTGTGAGAGAGAGAGTGAGTGACTGAAAAAGCAGTATATATATATGTGTGTGTGTGTGTGTGTGTGTGTGTGTGTGTGTGTTGTGTGTGTCTGTATAACATATATTTATATTATATACAGAGAAGGACAGAGAGAGGTCAATGGTGTGAGAGCAAAGCACCCGTGTACAAAAACATTGCTTTCTTGTGTGTGTGTGTGTATATATATATATATATATATATATATATATATATATATTAAATTGACAGGCTTTATTTAGACAGGTTTGAAGTTAAGGATGGTTGTAGTTGAGATGCAGTTTGCTGATAAAGTATAATTTAATATACAGCTGACATTGAAATATATCGATAGTTTGTGGGGTTATTTGGTAAAGGTGATGTTGGAAGAGGTACAGGATTTTTATCTGACTATGGAATTTACAGATTATTTTGTCCCTATGAGCCACAGGCTGACCATCAAGCAACACTTCCAACTGCTCCATCTCATCCGTTTGTTCTTCCAGGGAGCAAGGGTCCACTGTCCCCTTTGACCCACTTAAGTGGTAAGAGTGGTGATATTAATCATGGGGGACTGAAAAAGTTCCTAACCTTCCTAACCCTCTATTGTGGTTGTGATGGTCACATACTCATTGTGCCATTAGGGTTTACAGTTGCACTCTCACATGTGGCAACCTGGCTACAGTGCTAAGTGCTGCAGTGTGTATGAGTGGCAGTTCCAGGCCAAAATGGCACCATCCTTTGAGGTGGATGAGCTGATATCACCTTCCTTCTCTCCTTGATAGCTCTTTATATGCCCAAGACAGTAAGTGAACTTAGATCATCTGGGCATTGTAAAGGCTTTATTTATTTATGCTGTGCAAGCTTGCCTTGATCATATGGGCTTTGAATGGAAGCATTGTATCAAACCATAATCCTAGGTGTTTTACATGGAAGATCTATATTGTGAGAATTCCAGCTGGTAAGAGAATATTGTGCATTGCAGTGTTTCCTAATAGTATATTAGGGGTGCTCATGTGATAATGAATCTTTTAAGGTTGCTTAGCAGCAGCAGCATTAGCTTGGAGCAGTTAATAGTAAGCTGTGGTGTTGGCAGCATTATACAGAGTCTGAAAGGGACTAGCCTGTGAGAATTATAACATCCTGAGGATTAAAGGACAAGGAAACTGTTTCAACAGTCTAAAGAAAATATTTCCTTGAAATATGAATTTAAAAAAAGAGAAAATAATAAATAATAAAGGCCAAGATAGTGAACCAAGTAGGATTACTACTGAAAGGGCTGTGGGGGTGATGAAGGTCAGATCACTTGGCAGCTGAGGGACTATAAGCCGTTTCTATTCAGTTATCTCATTTTCTGTAGTTCAGAGGAACCCTGATGGCAATGTTTGTGCAATCCGTAGCTGCAAAGACATTAGGGAGATGAGTAATTCTGTAAAATGTTTGAATATTGGCTGTTATCTCCTTAGCCGTCCTATGAAACCAGATATATCCCTCCATATAGTGCATCATGAAGTTGAGGAACTGGTGTAGGATATGCAAGGCTGACACCTGAAATATGCATGTTATGTCCCCTGCTGCTTGTTGAAAGCTTCCTGTGGATAAGATGGTTACCATTATGCTTCCTGTTATGCCCAGTTGGGCAGGCATCAAAACCCCTGCCTTGATTTTTGGTCATCAGCCACAGAGTTTGACTAGCTCTCAGAAGGTCTCCAGGTTCATCGGATATTGCTCCTTGATCTAGCTCTCTATGAGGTGCTGTCTTATAAGGCACTGATCTCACTTTCTTTGATAGTGAAGAGGACTACAACATGCTGTATCATCTGTACTGGTTTCCATGGCTGCCACTAATGCATGTTACTCAGCATTAGCCACTGATATTCTAGCATATCCATAATCCTGTACATCAAAAGTCCCCATCTTCAGAAAGAGTTTACAGCACAGTGATATTGCATGCACTTCGGTTTGATAAGATTATGTGTATAACCTTTATGTGCATCGTATGCATGTAATTCTTCATTTCCATAGCACAATGCAGTCATTTGCATGACTGTTTATCACAGGGGTTGCTCATGGTACTAGTTGTCAGGCTGCACCCCTGCATTAAGAAAAAAAGATTCTGCTATAAAATGGTTATTGGATTTCTGACTTTTTATTTTGTTCTGGGTGCATAGAACTTGAAGACTTCTGATGAGATGTGAATCAAAACAAAACAGACATTAATAAAATCATCATAATTTTCTTGCCATGCTGTTTTCAAAACAGCCCAGCCTGAACACAATTAGATTTACTATGCCATTTTGCAGTGATCTTGAGGATGTCTAAATCATCAGTTGATTAGCATCTAACCAGGCTGCTATATGAAGCAGAGAGGACCTCGTCTTGTTGTCTTAATCTGAATCAGGTAGATGATGCAACCTAAATGAAAATAAAGGAAGGTGGTAACATATGAATGCAGAGGCATGAATGTGGGAGCAAGTTTTTTTTTGTTCAAGTATATATATTCTTTACTGGCTGTCTACCTGCTATTGCCAGCACCATGTATGGAGGAAAGTACTTCATTCAGGTTTACATGTGGTGTTTGTGTGTGTGGGTTCAGGTATATCATCATAAACCCCCCTTTTCTCATTTTCTATGTGGGGTTGAGGTGTCAGATCACCTGTTGCCATCTCTCTATATTCATTGCCACTTTCCTACCTTCTTTGACAGCCATGTCCCAGGAATTCTCTCACACAATCCGTTTCTTTTTTGGAAGCCATAATTTTATCTTGCTTTCTTCCAGTCTGTCCCAAATCATCTAAATCAAATTGTCTTCAGCTTTCCTGCACAAGCTCCTAAACCACCATTATCTGTTTTCTTTGGCATCTTTAATTGGAGATACTCGATTTCTGATCTGATATCCTCATTTCTTCATACGTCCCACAGTGTGCATCCTACTACCTGTCTCAGGCACGTCATCTCCATCACCTCTAGAAATCTCAGCTGCTCTGCCTTTACTGCCCAGCTTTCTGTAGCATGCATTCATACTGGTTGCACCACTGTTTTGTAGACTTTATTTTTCAGCTTTTTTGAGATTATTTAGTCATGCACTACCCCAGATACCCTGTGCCATTTGGCTGCAGCCCCTCTGATTCTAGCTCTCACCTCTTCGTTAATACTTCCCTTTCAGCTACTTGAAGATACTCAAAGCTGTTAACCTGTTCCATTATTTCGCCTTCTTATTTATTAACTTATCTTGATTTTCCTCATGTGTTGCCATTACAACTGTTGTAGCTGTACTCAGTTTCATCCCATATGCCTTCAGTTCTGCATTCCATTCCCCTATCATTTGCAGAAGTTGTTGTTCAGAGTTTACCTGCAATGCCACAGTCAGCATACAACAATTGTTTTGATTCGTTCACTCCAGCCTGACTGATAATGCAGTCCATCACCAGTTTGAACAGCAGTGGACTCACTGGTGAAACCTAATGCATACTCACTCCCACTGGAAATCCCTCTGAGAGTCCATACACTGTTTGCACTTGAGTCATTGAGTCCTTGTACATAGCCGTCACTAATTCTACTAATGCTTCTGGGACCTTGAATTATTGCAGGACTGCACAAATCAACTTGCTTGGAAAGTGGTCACATGTTTTCTCCAAGTCTAAAAATGCTCATTTGACTCTTTCCGTATCTCTAACGTCTTCTCAACTGTTTGTCTTACTGTAAATTTAGTTTGGTTGTGCATCTTGATCTGAATCCAAACTTCTCACATCCCATCTTACTTTCTAGCACTCAACGTATTTGTTTATCAGTCATCGTCTCCAGAACATTTATGCCGTTTGACAGGAGTTTGATACTTCTTTACCGCCTACAGCTGTGAATGCCCGCTTTGTTCACTGCTATGCTTATTCTCCAGTCATCATACTTCTTTACTGCCTACAGCTGTGAATGCCCACTTTGTTCACTGCTATGCTTATTCTCCAGTCATCATACTTCATTACTGCCTACAGCTGTGAATGCCCACTTTGTTCATTGTTATGCTTATTCTCCAGTCATCATACTTCTTTACTGCCTACAGCTGTGAATGCCCACTTTGTTCACTGCTATGCTTATTCTCCAGTCATCTGAGCTGCTCTTTTCCCTCCATGCTGCAATAGATACCCTTTGTAATAATTTTTCCTTTATTCTCCCAACATCTTGATCATATCTGCCTTGGCCTAATATGAGCCTGCTGCTTTGTCTGACTTCATTTTCCTCAATACTGTTCTTGCTTCTTCTAGGGTGGGCTTCTCCTCCTCTTTCATTGTAGACTGTGTCTTGGGCAGTACAGCTTCTCTCAGACTTTTTTCTTTCAGAAGCTGCTGAAGTACTCCTTCCATCTGCCTTTGATGTCTGTGCCATGCAATCTAATAGGGTTCCTTTGTGGCAACTATTGAGTCACTTTTCAGAAGCTAGTAGAGTGTTCCTGTTAGCTAACAAGTATTCCTTCTTAGCACTATCTCACATTTTTTCTGCACTCCATTATTCTTTTGATAACTTCCTGGACTTTGCATTCCACCACTAGCTTTCCTTAGTTAGCTTATTTCTATACCTGGCTCAGCCACATGGCTGTTCGGTAGTCCTCACACCTTATACTGAGGTGCTGCTGTTATTCTTCAACTCCACCAATTTCCTCTTAATTATGAGGTACTACAGCAGTGAATATTGCCTTAAACTCTTTTACATTATCTCCAGAGAACTTCCAGGTCTCCAGCCTAGTTTCTATTGATGTTAGAGTCTTTTCTGACCACTGATTGCAGCTGATTTTTTGCAACTAGTGGTTTATGCTGTGGGCCAACTGCTTCACTGGGGATGGCTTTGTAATTGCTGATTCTAACCCAGTGCCCTTTCTTTACTACGAGGAAGTCTACCCAAGTTGCATGCTGGCCATTCTTGTATGTCATTTTGTGACTATCTCTCTTGCTGAACCATGTGCTGACCATCATCAAGTCATTTGTCAGATAGAAATCTAGAATGACCTCTCTTATCTTTTATTCCTATTTCCCCACCTGTCTCTACCCAGGCAGTCTTAATCCTGTTCTCTCTGTCCTGTTGTGTACATTAAGGTATCCCATTATCAACATCAACTCATGTTTTCCTGCTTTAACTAGTAGATTCTACAACTTCACTCTGTTTCTCAGTATCCCAACCCACTGTGGGGCATAGGCTGTGGATATGAATAATGCTCTAGCTTTACAATTGAGTCTGATTTCCATGAGTCCATCACCAATTCTGATGACATCTCTCACTATCTTCTGAGGCTTCTTGCTCACAACAATCCCCACACCATTTCTTGTCTGTCCTTCACATGAGTAATAGACTCTAGATACCATGCTAAGTGGCTTTGCTGCAATGTATTTCCAACTTGTCTGGCCTTCTCCTATTCATCATGCCATTCACTTCCAAGTTGTATCCTATCAGTCATCCTATATTGAATGTAGCAATCCTTAGTTCATGTGAGTGTGTGTATATAATATAGAATGACAGATACATAGATAGATATATAGACAGAACTTGTAAGTGGGGGAGAATAAAGGAATCAACTGTCCCCGATTTTGCCTCATATTTTGGTGTACTTTTAAAATGGGTGGTGTTCTGGCAAAGCAATGAAGATTACAGTCAATAAATAATGATAGAGATTTAAGGTTTATATTTAACAATGTTTAGACAAAAGTACACTGATGCAAAGCCTGTTATTCTAACAACTTAAGTGCATTAAGGCAATATCTGTCCCTGATTTTGGTTCATTGTTGACAGTTATTTTTTCATCTTTTTCCTTGATTCTTTAGTTAAGGTGCTGTGGAGATTTATAGTAGGTTTCATACTGCATTTTGACAGTAGTCAGCTGAGATAAGAAGATACATTCCTGTGTGGCAGTTATTTATCTGTCTGTTCATTCATTTGATGCAACCAAATACCTGAGCTATTCAGTCAGTCATATAACTGGCTGTAAATGATGCCTACATCAATTACTGTGTATGTGTTGGGGGCGGGGGGGGGGTTAGTTGCTCTCAACTATCCCTCATTTTGTAGAATGCCTCTGATTTTTTTATATCATATTTTACTTTGTTCCTTCAAAGTTTATGTTTTCTTCTAGTAAATCAATGAGGATTGCATTCAGTAAATAATTATGACAGTCATTTGAGATCCAGGCTTGAGAACCTTTAAGAAAAAGTATGCTAATGCAAAGCCTGTCATCGTAGTACATTTCTAAGTATATAAAGGCAATAGCTGTTCCTGATTTTGGTCATTCATCAGCCATTATTTTTAGCTTTTACTTCATATTTCAATTCCTATTTGTATTACACTAATTTAGCTGTAATTTCAATACAAACTGTGTAAAATTTCTTTAAATATTAAATGAGTGTCATATACCTTTCATCAATTCTTAACCAATGTTTTCATATTATGTCTAATTTGTTCTAATTATTTAAACTTCAGATGTTTTTGTTTTATTTTGAAGACTGTAAAATTATTGTTCTAAAATGTTTTTTTAAAAATGTGGAGCTTTTCTTCCTAGGTCTCTGCTGAAAATGGGCTTCTACTCAGTCTGACTTCCCCCATAATCAAATGGCAATAAATAAATAAATAAATAAATAGATTCTTTGCATCATAGGTTGGTCTGTCCCTCATTAACCTTGTGGTTTATCCATCCAATTAATGAAGAATGCAGTCAGAAGAAAAAATGGTGATAAGACATTTAAGTTTCAGATTTAATATCATTCAAAAATGCACACTAAAACAAAGCCTGTTATTCTAGCATGTTTACATTCTAGTAAGCATATAAAAACAACAGTTGTCCTTACTTTGGTCATTTATCCATCATTATTTTCATCTTTCTTCTTGATACTTGAAATAAAAGTTGAGATGTATGTGGGGTTGCACACTGTATTGTGACAGTAATGAGATGAAAAGATAAATTCCTATGTGTTTAAAAGTAGTGGTAGGTGGCCACAATTTTCTGTTTCCATCACAGTGAGATACTACCACTGTACTCAATAATTGGCTGTCGGTGGAAGCCTGGGTGGGGTTTGTGTTTCTTAGCAGCCAATGATTGGCAGATTGTCATACTATTTCCATCTAACTGCAATTGATTGGTTGATATTTTCTCTATAATTCCTTCTTTGTAGACTCTATATGTACTCTCTATGTGTGGGCTTATATCCACGTGCTTTGGTTTCTTATTTTAGACCTTCAGCTGTGTAACATATGCCTCTGGCTATTTATATTTTTACTTTTGTCCCAGTCTAACACCAGAGGGTTACACAGAAGGTAACTCACTCTCTTTTGAGGCCCAGGAAGGCAGATATTATTCCCACATTTGATATATTTGCATTTGTCTTCTCAATTTTTGGGGTAACTACTTTAAATATTAAGCCATAGCTGCAACTTAT
This sequence comes from Protopterus annectens, assembly GCF_019279795.1. Taxonomy (NCBI): domain Eukaryota; kingdom Metazoa; phylum Chordata; order Ceratodontiformes; family Protopteridae; genus Protopterus; species Protopterus annectens. The sequence continues at coordinate 1,035,017 of NC_056739.1, read as the reverse complement.
TTTTCATTTTAAAAAAAAAGCAAAACTGAATTTCTTTCCTTACTCATTATTTTTAGCTAAGGTCATCATTTTAATAAAATGTTAAAAAAAAAACAAAGATTAACTGACAAGCATTTAGAAATGTATGATCTATTCAGATGTATTACTTTTGAATCTTGATCAGTTAGGGTGTGTTAAAAGCATGGGGGGATATATATTAAGGCGACATATAAAAAATCAAGGAAAAAGTAGTCTATATGGATGGTGTGGAGCCAGGATAAAGTGGAACAGAAACAGGAAGGGATGCTGAGAAAGTACAGGGGAGACAAGTGTGCAACTGGGGGGACCCTAATGAGTCCTTTGTCTTGGGGTACATTTCACCTAATGCTGGCCTTGTTGATTGCAGTTAGACCATTGAGGTGTATATATAGTCAATAAATTGGATATAATTACTGCTTACATACGGAGGCAGTCTGTGGATGAAAATAAATGACTAAATCTGCTGTTTTGATTACAAGCAAAGGTCATCGGAAAGCTAGCTGTAATAGAGGCTTACCCCATTTCTTTTAACCTGCTTATTCAGCTACTTCATGTAGCCCCCCCTTGCTTTGAAGTCACCTGCAGCAAATGCTGTACAGCACTATTTTTCACACTGAGCCGCCGCACTATATGTGTCTCTGAATCACACACCTTGAACACTACTGCTATCCCTTGCTCACATAGTCAAGAGCTACAATGCAACTGTATACCCACAGAGTTTTAAAAAATAAGGAAATTATAAATCCATCCATTAAACTTCAGGGGGTCAGAATTTTTTTTTTATCTCTTGCCACTCTTTAACAAGAGCAATCAATGTTCACGCAGAAGTTGTTCATAAAGCAATTGCACATACTTGAAAAAATGCAAAGATTCTTCAGGCTCATCTGTTTTATAAATTATATTTGCAGTTACAATGTTCTTGTTTTTGTTTTACAGAGTTTAAAGAAATGCTATCCATTCTTTTTTGGCATTTTACAACAATCTGTTTATCTGCGTTTAAATGCACATTCATAGTTCTAGTCATTTATTCATTCTATTATTTATTAACTTATCACAATGTTAACACTGCAAATTGTGTGGCATAGAGTCTCAGCAATCAAGCTGTTTGCATCTGAGCTCCAGTGTTTTGTTCCAGTACCAAAGTTTGTTCATTAATTTGATAATGTATTTATCTTTTACAGTGTAAACATGGCAGAGATATGGTGTGATGGTTCATTGGTTAAGGCTTTGCATGTTGCACCTGGGGGTTTCTCTGGATGCTGTGCTTTCTTCCTACCCCTCATAAATGCAGGCTTTTAACTGTTACATATTGTTTGCAAAAATGTCATTAAATTACTGGCATTTTGTTTGCTAGATGGAGACCTTTAAGCAGTGGTGACTTGCACTTAACACAGCAGACTATTCATTTAGCCAAGCATTAAACCAAAGTGCACTTGTTACCATTAGCAGACACTTAGTAAAGAAAAAATGTAACTTAGACATGCAGTGCAGAATTCTAGAAGTATTACATTTCTCCTTAAAGCCTCCACTCACTTTTTTTGAATATGTCATAAAACTACAAAATTAAACTTGTGGCAATAAAGAGCCACAGAAGGAATGGCACTAGCTATAGCCATCCATAAAACTGTAAATACATGCACATGCAAAGATGTTAGCATGCGCAGCACATTTCTACGCGAGATGTCTTCGCTAAATGAGCAGCATACAAAGGCAAGATGGCAAGGAGTGCTAACATACAACTAAGTTATTTTAAAAGGACAAAACATATGGTTTTAGATAATGGCATTGTATAATATAATCATCTCCAGGCCACAGGACTCTTTTGAGTGTCCCACTACCTGTGATATTTATTCACGCAAGCCAGTCAACTCCATGGCCTGTCTGTCTAATGGTGATTATTGATACATCCTTAAATGTGTGTATGTGTGCATCTGTTTAGATATACTTAGAGAAATACATACAGATATATATATAGATAGATAAACATATTATAGAAAACTGAGGCAGATGAAATCACTAGTCTTTATAAAAAAATGTTCAGTTTAATTTTTACAACTGATGACAAGGTAAATTCTTCCAAACAAATAAAGTATTATCATTTGAAGTAAAATATACAGCCAGTGTCTTCAGTTTAGTCATATATTGAAGGAAAACAGTCTCTAGTAATAGCTCTCTCTGGTTTTCTTCTGGGAAGATTATTTTGCAGGTTCTTCTTCAACATTCTTGTTTACTTCATTTGGTTTTCTGTCCTACAACTGCTGCTCTGGACACTAAGTTCCCCTTACCAAGGGCAAGCACACTTTGCTTAGGCTTGTCTCAAATATTATATTATCTACAAATATTTAAGCAACCTGTTCTTACTTAATAAAGACAGGATGTCCTTCCACATCACTGTTGCAGTATTCTTCACCTAAAGGCTCTCCTATCAAGGATAGCACAGTGTCCAGTCAGTATATCACATCCTTCAGCTCTTAATGGTGCTGTATATCACATGTATTCTTCCCCTGCAAGAACTGGGGCATAAAGGCGATGTATGGACACAAACAGTGTGAACTTCTTTACTGCTAGTCAGAATGCCATTATTGTACGTCAGTCTGAACACCCTTCTGCTACGTTAGTTGCCAAGCCATTTTTTTCAGATAAGTGTCCCATTGTGGTTTTTTCTCTTCCTTTTCTTTTTTCTTCTTTGGTGTTGTGTTCATATCATCTAGAAAGGGAAAATGTCGGTGTGGGAGGTAAATTGCTCATAAACACTGTCAAAACCAGTGTCTTTTTGCTTGGGTGCTTCCTACAATCATGCTCAGTGTTCTATCTGCCAAGTGTTTGTGCCTAAGACCATATGTAGTCACTTCTCCTCTTTGTCTATATACTTTGAGAACTAATTTCTTCAGTTGTTGGTGCAAAGTGCTATGGTAAAAATCTTCCCGTCCTGAGGGTCAAATGTCTGCCAAGAAGAAAGCCAAAAAAGTCAGGCCCAATCTCGTTGCTGTCCATCCTCTCCAAGACATCTCTCTGGGGGCTAGTAAAAGCCATGAAGAGCACCCAGTGATTGGTTTGGATTCCTCTGCTGTAACCCCATTGGAGGCTGGGAGAGGAATCCCAATTCTTGCACATCCTCAGACACTTTTCCAATGCCTGTTCCTGACATTGAGGGGGAGCCTTGGCTGATAATATCTGAGAGACCAAGGGGGATTTTTCAGATTTTAGTGAGGCAGGAATCTCCTGCCATGATTATAGGGTCATGTCAGGGGTCTGACCCTCCAAGGGTTTTTTGAGCAGACGTCCCACAGAAAATGAAACAGAAGACAAAGATCTGCAACATGAAAGGCAGGATTTCACTTCAGGGTTTATTTAATGTTTTGATGGCTTTAAAGCCTCCTCATGGGGTTTCTGCTCCTGACCCCCCCCACCCGGTCTTCCACTCCTGTTAAGAGGCCTAGGGAATTGGGAACCTCAGATAAGGATATAGACTCTGGGGAAGAATTTCTGGCCTGTTCTTCCCAAATTATTTCCCCTTGGACTACATTTCACAGGAAGATGATACCTTAAGTCCATCTACCCCCTTTGAAGTGTTGCCATTTGGGGATACTATTGCTCACATGATGGACTATTTTAAGTGAAATTGCTCCCAGATCTCTGATATTCAAAAAAGGTACCACGACCTTCTACAGATGATGTCTCCCAAACCATCTGATGCATCTTCTGTTTTGGCTGCCCTTTTAGATCTGCAGCTTCTGTAGCACCTGACTCTCAGCTTCCTGTGTGAAAGAAGCCTGATAGGTTCTACAAGGATTGGAAATTTCCTTAGTAGTGCCCTTTTGATGACCTTTCAGTAGTGTCAGTTTCTTCTGACAAGCCCTCCAAGTTGTTGCCCTCTACCAAGCTGCTTCCTTCTGACAAAGATAGTAGGGCCATGAAAATGTTGTGAAAAAGGTTTATACTGCTGCTACCTTGTCCTTTAGGGCCATTAATTACCAGACCAATATGTCCAGGTATGTTTTGGCCCTCCTTTCACAGGTTTCTAAGGTTGTTTCTGAGCTCCCTGATTCTGAGGGGAAGGCTGTTGGATTCCACTTCTCAAGTTTCCCGCCACTCAGTCAAATACAGCTATGATGCAACTGATGCCTCTTCCAGGGCTATTGCCTTTGGTTCACTCATGAGGCATTATTCTTGGCTACATCTTCAGGCTTTGCCTGATGACATCAAGACCAAAGTTTTGGATGTCCTCTAGATAACAAAAGTCTTTTCTGGACTGCTGTTGTTGACTTAAACTCCCTTTAGGATAAAAGTAAGGCCTTGCAGGGGATGAAACATATTTTTGCTTCATCATTCCCAAGTTTCAGAGGAATTATCCTTCCAAGTCTGCTTTTGTTCATAGACAAACCTGCTCCCCTCCTAAGGGTAAGAAGGGTTCTATGCGTATTCCTCCTACTATGTCTACTCAGACTCCTTCCTCCTATAAACCTTCTTTTCAGGATAAGCCTGGTTCTCTTTAACTATTGGCCTTCTCTTTACCTTAGCCAGGTCCCTTTGTCTCTCTGCATTTACCTGTCTCTTCGAAACTGGCTTCAAATCACCTCTAATTTTTGGGTTTTCTGAATCATTTGTAAGGGATATTTCATGGTTTAGTAGTCACATCCTCCCTTTTCAGGCATTCTTCAACCTCCAAAAGACCAACATCTGCATTTTCTAGATGTTCTGCAGTCTCTTTTGGATAAGGGCACTTCCTACCCAGGTGAAGAAGGGGTTTTACTCCGCTTCTGGTACTCTGGAAGGAGGGTACATGGAGACCAATTCTGCACCTTTCTCTGTTCAACACCTTTCTCAAAATCCCTTCTTTTCAGATGTTGTCCCTTCAGACATTGATTCCTGCTTTGCTTCACCAGATCTTTCTGATTTCACTGGATTTGAAGAATGCTTACTTTCACATCCCCATCATCAACTTTTCTGGAAATTGTTACATTTTTGTCTCTTCTTTGCATTTTATGTTATCTACTTTGCCCTTTAGCGGTTCTTGTGCCACAAGGGTGTTCACCAAATGCCTTGCTCCTGTCATTGCTTTTTTGCAGACTTCAAGGTGTACAGATCTTTTCCTATTTAGACAACCTGCTTATTCAGACTCCTTCTCCCAGCAATCTATTACAGAACCTGCAATTCACCACTTGTCTTTTGCACAGTCTGGGGTTCACAACACACATCCAGAAATCAGTTCTGATGCCTTCCCAGGGACTTCATTTCATTGAATGCAGTCTTCCGACCATTCCCATGCTGGCATTTCTTCTTGCCCCAAGTTTCTGCCTTTGACAACCTTTTTCCAGTCTCTTCTTCTTCAGTCCTGTGTCACAGCCAAGGAATTTTTCAAGGTCCTAAAATTTATGGCTTTCACCATTCTCTCTCACCCATCGGTGCCTCATGTGGCCCGCTACAGGTCCAAGGTCTCTGGCTCCGTCATCATATGCCTATATGAATATATATATATATATATATATATATATATATATATATATATATATATATATATATATATATATATATATATATGCATATGTACACACATATATGTGTGTGTGGGTGTGTGTGTGTGTGTGTGTGTGTGTGTGTGTGTTTATATATATTTATATATAATATATATATATGTATATATATAAACACATACACACACACACACACACACACACACACACACACACACACACACACACACACACACATACACATACACACACACACACACACACACACACATATGTGTGTCTATCAGAAGAACACAATGTCAGGCAGGAATGGCCTAATATTGAGCCAACATGACTGAAACTGCATTACATTAGTAGTGACATCACAGAAATGCATGGGAATTGAATAGTGTGAGATTGCTGGGTAGTGAAGATCAGGTGGCCGTCCCTTTCCCACTGAAGTTCAGTGTTAGAGTTAGCATATAAAATTATCAATGATAGGGGGTTGTAAGAAGTGTCACCCCCCCCCAAAAAAAAGATGCTTTTTTGCTTGTTTTTTTTTTGATGTAATGAAGGTTTGATCACGTCAGCTCAAAGTTCAGCTGTTCGACATTTTTTGACATTTCAATCTTCTGATAGGGCTTCATATATATATATATATATATATATATATATATATATATATATATATATATATATATATATATATATATATATAGAGAGAGAGAGAGAGAGAGAGACCAAGTCTGAAGATGACTGCAAGCTGGGAGCCATTATTAACTCCCCAAGTGATGTAGACATCCTACAGAGAATGGACTTAAACTTAATGCCAAAAAATGCATCGTCATCCCCTTTGGGAAAAACTCAGTTCTCACTAATTACCACATCGATGGGAGCCCACCGAACACTGAAGGGGTTATAAGAGATCTGGGGACACAGGCTGACAGCAACTTCTCCTTCGGCCACCACATTCTCACTATGGTCAGAAAGTCCTTCTATGTGGCACATCTCATTACCAAGGGTTTTGCAT
>NC_056739.1:1011016-1023516 GCF_019279795.1 Protopterus annectens | reverse complement strand
ACCTAATAATTTGACAAAAGAGTTTTTGTTATGTTTCAAATTGATTTCTACAAAGAGATATTCAAAACACCTAGTGCTGTGCAAACCTATATAGAACCATTTTCCCTTAGAATACAACAAAATTCATCTGCTTCTATAACTTATGTGATGATATTATCATATGTGGACAATTACTGTTTATTCCTGTAGGAGTAACAACAAGAATGTCATGAACGTATGTAAGAAACAACAATGACAGATAAACGCATCAAAATCTGAAACATTGTCTTAATGCATGTTAGCTTAATATTAAATAAGGGAGAAGAAAATGGCGGCTGCTAAGCCATTCTATACACTGAACTGTGTCTTAATTCAAAAGAAAGAAAATGGCGGCTGCTAAACCATTCTATACACTGAACTGTGTCTTAATTCAAAAGACAGAAAATGGTGGCTGCTAAACCATTCTATACACTGAACTGTGTCTTAATTCAAAAGACATACATTCTAATGTACCTCTGTGGTTGAGACTTGAAATAAAGATGTTCATGTTATTTTGCATTTTAGGTCACAACGCTCTTTATAACTTAGATGTCTTCTTTTTATTGTTTGTACTATTTCCATTTTGCTTATTGATTGTTCCATATTCTGAATAGGTTTATGTTTTGCATATATGAGCATGAAGAGACAAATCCAATCAGTGACTGGAAATTATTCTTAAACGTCACATTAAAAGGATTCATGCCATGAAAACTAAATTTCATTTTCTTAAGAACCATAAATCAGTCTACCTGACTGTGATTAATCACATGACATTTCAGTCAACATGAAATTAATTAAAAGTAAAGCATCTAAGCTATTGCAAAATCATGCATTCAAAACAGAGATTACTAACAGAATACAACACATACGTGTGTGCGCGTGTGTGTGCATGTGTGTGTCTGTGTGCATGTGTGTGTCTGTGTGTGTGTGTGACTGAAATGCCCTAGTTAGGGATGGCATGTTAGTTAACTAGCTTACTCAGGCTCAAACCCTGGACGTTGGCTACAGGAGACCAGAACCTTAATCCTGTACATCAAAGCTGATTGAAATCTAAAATGGGTAATTTTGTTTTTTATTGGTTCATACATTTTGTTTCACTGCTTAATGGAAAAAATCTTCAAAACTACTTGGGTAGTTGCATTTTTAATGAATATGAGTTTCAAATGAAGAGAAGTTTACCGTTGTTCATGCATACTCTGTTTTCACTGCGCAACTGTTTATTTAGCAGATGTCTTATCAGTGTTTGAACTTTAAAATTTGAAAGCAGTATTAGTAGCACAACAGGTAGAATATTTGCCTTTGGTGCAGAAGACTATGGGTTCTGCTCCTACACCATGTAGATGGATTGTTGGTACTGCATACTGGTGTCAAAGTCATGGCCTTAAACTCAATGCAGAAAAAATGTATTATCATTCCTTTCATTAAGTGCAATGTTCCTGCTAACTACCACATCAATATCAACACCCTAAGTATGTATTCAGTGGTGAGAGGCCTGGGCACACAGGTTGACAGCAAGCTTACCTTTGATAACCATGTCTCCACAGTGGTAAAAAGAGCATTCTATATTGCTTGTGTAAGACCCGCTTGTAGGATATTGACGTGGTTTGGAGATTCTGTGACCACTCTCAGTTTTCAGTCATCAGCAAACTTTGTTAGCCACAGACTTTTAGTTTTAAGTTGTACTGCGGAGAACGGATTCCAAACAGTAGAGGTGCTAGGACTGATCCCTGTGGAACACCACTGGTTACAGGGCTGCTGTTGGAGGTGAATTCCCCTATTTTGACTATATGGGTTGTATCAGTTAGCCAGTTAGTGACCCATCTAACAATATAAGGGCTGATACCTTTGTACACACCGTCTGTCACTACTACTAATTGGATGGTTTAGTGAGGTCTTAGGATCTGCCTTGCTGAAGTCAGTCACAGTCCCAATGGTGCGCCAAGAAGATGATCAAACTTGACTATCTAGAGGAAGTAAAAGTCGTAACAAGAACCATTAATGTGGATGGTGCCATCCCTGAGTATCACCTCTCCTCACTCTGCCTCCCTGATCCTCTCTGTTTTTCTGTCTCTCTCTCTCTCTCTCTCTCTCTCTCTATCCTCTCTCCATTTGCCCCGCCAGAGGCCAGCGGGAATGAACCTATGACTCCGAGGGGGAGGGGAGAGGGGGAGCAAGTGGCAGAGCGGCATCTATCCCCCTCGTCTCTCGGTGGTGGAAGGGTGGGCTCCCTTCCATATGGTGGGTGGCACGGGTGCTCCTCTGCTGCCCTGAGCCCAGTGATGTGGTCCGCTGCATGCCCCGGAGATGCCGGTTTCCCTGTGCAGGAGAGGGGAAGACAGTGCCATCCCAGTCTTCTCCCATCATGAGGGGCCACCCCCAGGAGTGTACACAGGTGTCCTCTCCCATTGACAGCGGTCACAGGTACCTGAGGAGGATGCCCTGCTCCCCGTGGAGAATCATGATACCTAGCTGGGAGAGTTTATCAATGATGACTGAGTTGGGGATAGTGTCAAAAGCCTTGGCTAAGACTAGGTAGGCTGTATGCACACATTTCCCCTCGTTCAGGGTCTTGTCTTGTAGAAGTCCACCAGGTTTAACAGGCATGATCTACCTTTGACAAATCCAAATAGGGTCAAGTGTTTAGAGAGTACCTATGTCATTGTTGATAAGGTCCATGATGATTCGCTCCATGGCCTTGCAGATAAGGCTAGTCAGGCTAATAGATCCATAGTTCCTGGGATCAGTGGAAGCACCACCTTTGTGCAAGTGGATAACAGTGGTCATTTTCCATTCAGCTGGGATAAAGCTGGTGTTTAGACTATGATTGAAAAGATTACCTAGTGGTGTTGCTAATTCTTGTATGAGCCCATGCAGGACTCAACCTGGGAAGTTATTAGGTCTCATAGATGCTGTGTTTTTGGCCTTAGACAGGGCATTAGAGATACAAGGTATGGGACAGGTAGTAGTGATGTCATGGAGTATGTGTGGTGGGAACAGGGGAGTGAAGTTTTCAGAGAACCTGTTGGCTAACAGGTTAGCTATGTCCACAGGCTCAGTATATGTGGTATCATTAACTACCAGCTCAGCACACATCTGGGCCTTTCCTTTTAGGCTACAGATGCAATTAAAGAATACCTTATGGTTGTCTTTAGTTGAGGAAGCTAATTTGGATTCATAGATTGCTTTGGAGGACTTCACAAGAAGTCTCATTTGCTTGTTTAAGCTGAGGATGGGGTGTTTCCAGTTTAGGGCTCGGTCCCTCTTACTCTTTGACAGTATTTTCTTCCTCTTATTGTAAAGCCTGTTAATGGCAGTTGTCCACCGGGCAGGTTTGCTCTTCCTTGAGGAGCTTGTTTTGGTCCTATCAGGTTCAGCAGAGTCAATGCAGTTATAAGGTGTTTGTATAAAGCATTGGTGTAAAATTCAGCATAGTTGCCAGTTCCACCTGAGGAGGAAAGTGCAATAAAGCTATTTATACCATCTAGTAAGAGGTTATAGACTACTTGCTGCTGGAGGGAGTCAGGTGTGATACTTACTTCGAATAAGACTAATTTGTGGTCAGATCTCACAAGGGAAGGCCTCACAGTGGAGGTGCTACAGTGGTCCCCCATATTGGTAAGCACCAGATCCAGGATGTTGGCACCCCTTGTGGGGGTGTCAACCAGCTGGTCGAGGGCTTTGGAGTTAACAAAGTTGTGTGTTTCTGTCAAACTCATCAATGATTATTCATTGTAAACCAATATACAGACACACACACACACACACACACACACACACACACACACACACACACACACACACACACACACACATGCACACACTTATAGATAGATAGATAGATAGATAGATAGATAGATAGATAGATAGATAGATAGATAGATAGATAGATAGATAGATAGATAGATAGATAGATAGACAGGTGGATAGTTAGGGACACTAGGCCAATGACCTGTCTTCGGGGAAGATTTCTCATCCAGGTTTCTCATCCAGGAAAAAAGAGGTCATTGTTCCCCTCTACTCATCACTCATCAGACCCATTATAGAGTACAATGCCACCTTTCATATGTATCTCACAAGACATCTACAACAACTGGAAAGGCTGCAGAAATACCTCACAAAGAGGATTACCGGCCTCAAACAGGTGCCGTATGCAGACCGTCTCAAAAAACTCCAGCTTTACTCCTTTGCATATCACCTACTCAGAGGCAATTTCTGCCTAACATACAAAGCTATGTCAAACCCAGAGCTGTTGGACATGCTCCACTTAAAGAAATCCCAATCACTCTGAGCTACACGGTCTAAAGACCTAAACCTTGTCACCACAATAAACAGAACATGCTGGAGGGTTAGATTCTTGTCCCAGAGACTTCCCATACTCTGGAAAAAACTACCTATCAATATCAAACAAAGCTCCTTATTAGCACTCTTCAAGAAAAATCTTGATGATTGGATGGGAAATAGGAAATTCACCCTGGGGGTCACCTCTGTGGCTTTGCTTGATGGGCACAGGAAAATAATTTTCTTGGGTGGCGAAAGCCAGGGTACCTTTTTGGCTAGGCTTATATAGGCCTTAGGGGCAATAGCCTGGTACCTACCTATGAATCTATGAGCCTATATTTACAATGAGGAACACCGCAAAAAAAATAATTAAAGCATATTCTGCCATGGCCAGAAATATGTCACTAATTCCAGAGATGGCTTATTAATTATCAGGAGCATGTTGACTTGTGCTGTAGAAAGTCTATTGTAGAGGTATACAGATATAAGTATTTGGGGCCTATAGGTATGCTGCTTCAGCCTGCATAGTGTTTACAGTTCCTCTCACAGGCCTATCTACTCCCCCACTTTCCTCCCCAGCAGCAAGTGCACCAAGGCATTACTGATCAGTCAAATCCACTTGCAATAGGATGATGCCTTACTTTGTTACCACTCTGCATGTGTATCACTTTATATCTGTGTAAGCCCCCCATAAGTAGTATAACGGGTACTGAGGGAGTTAAAATGCTGTGCATGCTCCAGACAACTGTCATATCATTAAATATTGAACAGCACTGTACTTGGCTATGTCTATGCATGAATTGTATTTAATATACACAGTGATAAAAATGCATTCCAGGCCAGTGTGCTACACTATAGAAATATCTATTTACCCTGTTGTAGCAGTGCACACAGTCAATTTAATACACCCCGTTCACAAACTATCAGCATGGATGCACCTTTAAACAACATCATAAAAATCTGTATACCTGCATACTTTCAGGAAAATCCTCAGGCAAAGGTAGAGACATAATAGCATGTGATATAAATCTTTGCAAATACAATTATATTCCCTGACACTAAAGCTGCACACATCATTTCTGCTTTGTAAACTTTTAGCAATTTTGGTTTGTTGCTAATAAGAAATCTTCTATGAATGCAAGAGCTTATATCATACAATTTCAAAGCTTCTAGAACAGAAATCATGCTAATGAGGGACTGGCTAATGAATATCCTCAGTCACACATTTTTCTCACTGTGGCAACAACCAGTACTACTCTGAGAGGCACAATCACCTACGTACACTTGCAGGAACACGTGTGAAGCCCAGTGCACTCATATGAATGGGTCAGTAACTTCACAAAGGTACGAGGTTACATGCATTTTACTCTTGTATCCTGTAGAGGTGATAAAGAACAAGTCTGCAAACACAGTTAAGTATGATCTACATAGGAGGCTCTTTCTGAAGCAGTATTCAAACCCTAACAGCATGACTCCAACTTGTCTTTTTGTGCATTAAGCAATAGTGGCAACTCAAGTGGCCATTCTAAATAGGTGGCCATTGTTGTATATCACAGGCAGAAAATTTGTACATGCTTGATTATGTGAGGCTATCATAGCTCTGTGGAATGTGTGCTTGTAAATAGTCATGGCTACTTGTTTTTCTTTCGGCTTTTCCCGGTTAGGGGTCGCCACAGCAGAACTCCGGTCTACTAATGATTGGCAGTAGATTTTTACGGTGCCGAGGTTCCAGCTCAATTCCCAACCTTCAACAAAGGCACACCCATTCACACATGTCTTTCGAACACTACTCGGCCATGGGAAGGACATGCAGACTCCACACAGAAGGCGCTCCAGCCGAGAATCGAACAGGAGAACCTCTTGCTGTGAGGCGACAATGCTACCGCTGCACCACTGTGGCTGTTTAAATAGTCATGGCTTCTAAGCACTGATATTGGCAGGGCTCCCAAATAGTGCAACAAAGAAAGTAAAAACTTTTTATTCTAGCTGCAGGTACACCGCCAGGAGCAGCTGACTGAAGGCTGGTATGAAGATCTCCAATATAACATGGATGTCTGGCACAGTCTTGCCAGGGTTGTCATGGATGCTGCTGGCATGCCTTGTTATGGTGACCAGTGCCAGCACTACTGCAGTGACCAGTGAAGGTACAATCCTGATCATCCTAGCAGGTAGGAAGAAATATTCAGAGCAAGGGACTTTGAAATGCATTGCAAGTATGCTAAGCCTGGAAGTGTAATGTATGATTTTTATGTTTTTATTTTTTTATTTTCTTGTGTCTCGGGAGGCTATTTTGGATGAGACCTTCTTCTGCCAGAGGATAATTAAATGGCTGTAGAGTTGAAGGGAATGCTAGTTTTTGTTATACAGCTGCTAGAGTTTTTTATACAGCTGCCAGTTGTGTACGGACAAGGCCAGTGTTCATAGTTTGCTAAATTACCGCTTTATATATTGCATATGACATAAACTGTTAAAATATGCATTTCATACAAATCTAAAGTGATCTATGCAGTGACAGTTGTATGAATTGTATAGCTATCACAGCTTAATGAGATGATAATTGCTAGGACAGTAAAAAACATTGCACTTGTAGGCACTATTCTTCACACACCCAGAAGGTTGACATACAGCACAGGCATGTTGCAATCTGACATTGTCTCATTATGACTTGGCCACATCTGCCCAGCTGTACTGATAACTTAATCAGTGGCCTGACAAGTATAACCATGTGCAACAACTGTGCACACAGCATAAGTCAGGGTATACTTTTTGTTGGGGGACTTATTTGTGTACAGGGAGCAGTTTTGTTCGATTTTCATGAATGGGCTGTTCTTTTGAATAGCATTTTTATGTGTTTTATAGGTGGGGGTCAGTTTTACATTAATGGAAAGTTGTGGATCCATACTAATTGCTGGATGTGATCCCATAGACAGCTGTTTTTCATATTTTAGTCTTGCAAATGTAAGAAGTTGATAATGGTTTACTCATACTTGCACGTTTGTATTGCTTTGTTTAATTTTAACCTGTGTTGTGTAAGTAGCTGCATTTTCATCAAAAAGAAAGAAACATGTTTCAATTCTGCTTACATATTTAAGTTGTACTTACAGAGACCTGTGCTCTGACACTTATTTGTACTTTTCTGCTTTTTTCCATGTTTTAGCCAAAACATTATCTGTTTGCATATTTTAGTTTGTTCTGTGACCTTGGTCTTGTATTTTAATTTGTAGATTTGCAGTTGTGGAAAGATTTTGTTTCTACAGTATACTGTACTTTTATTTCCACTAGTAGAATTATCTATCAACTATCTCTATTCTAAACACTGCTGGACCATAATCTTGTAGTTTATTTCACAGTTCTGGCAGGACTGTGTAATACTGCCAGATTTGAGCCTTAGTTATTTATTACTGCATTTTTTTCCATAAACAGTGTTACTGGTAAATTTCTACATAGTTTGGTGCCTTAAACTGTTGAAGTTTAATAGTGAAAGAATTGTCTCTGTCACAGGTTGTGCTTCAGTACTTTTATATTCTGATTATCATTTAACTGCTTAAAGTTGCATTTTGTATTTGCCCCATCCCCCACTAATACATTAAGATAAAATTTCTGAAAGAGATCCAGTATTGGCTTTGACTCAATGTCTCTCTAGCTAGCCTGCTGTTTCCAGAACAGAACTACACCCCCAGGGTCTTTTATCCAGGACTTGTAAACTGTGAATAAAATACACTGATGCCTCTCTAATCAAGCTGAACAAGGAGAAGATAGCTGTTAGTTGATAAAACAGAAACAGCAAAACAAACTAAATAAATAAAAATGCTGGCAGGCAGAGTTTCACAGGCACAAATCACTCAGGTGATGATAAACCAAAGGTGCATTTAATGTTAAAAATCCCAGAGAAAAACAAATAAAATGCGAGCGCTTTTGTTAAACAAGTGTTAACTTCATCAGACACCATTAAAATGTAAGACAACCATTTATATACATATAAAAAACACTCTGATTGGGTAAGCAAAGAAAGGCAGCTAGCTATGCAACACTGAGATAGAACATTAATTAACCCCTTGACGACTGTGTTACAGTTGAAACTGTTACATCTTAAATACAACTAAAACTTGTGATTAAAAGATAAATTACTAGTCTCATACTTATGTCATGAATGGTTAAAAATAGAATAAAACTAAAACCAAAGACATTTTTAAAATCTCAGTTTGAATATTCACATAATGCTAAAATGTTTCCCAAAGCAAAATACATACAAAAGTGCTTGTGCTTAACAAATGTTTTAACATATTTTGTTCCTTTCTAGGGCTTTCAATTTCAGTACAGGAGAGATGGACATCCTGTCATTTATCCCTGGCCATCCATCTGCCTGTAGTAAGATTTGCCACCTTAACTCCTTTAACTCCTTTAACTCTAACTGAAGTCCCCAAGGCTTTTTGTCACTGATGTATACATGGTCTATTGCCATAAATGTGAAATTGTGGCCAGTGTTGTCTTGAATATGTCTCACTAATGCATTGTTAATATTATTCTTATAGTTGTGTTCATAAATTTTGGAGTTAAATTTCCTTTCTGTTTTGCCTACATAAAATGCTAGGCATTGGTCACATGTGGCCATGTAGACCACTGACTTGGAGTGACAGTTATATTAATCTTTTACATAATGGTCTATACCATTCACTGTAAATTTGCTGCCCAGTTTCACCCTGTGGCACCAGTTACAAGACTCACATATTTACATCCCTACATGTCTTGTTCTAGTGTGGTTAGAACCTTTCCTAAGAAGGTATTTTAAGTTTGAGCCCATTCTGTATGTAACTATAGGTCTTTCTCCTATTTGTGCCCTGATGTCCAAGTCATCCATTAAAATATCCCAGTTCTTATAAAAAATGGACATCAAGTGGTATGAGTCGAAGTTGAATATAAGCACCATAGATCTACAAAAAGTACTTTTTTCCAATTCATGTCTCCCATCTTCAACTTCATAGGGGCTGTTGTTTAGTGTGGTTCCCTAACTATGGGTTTAAAATGCCCTACTCTTCTTTTACCTATCACTTCCTGCATAAGCTCATTAAGCAAGTCTGCTGGGTACTCCCTCCTCAAGAACATAGTTTTTAAATTGGCGCATTCTAAAAGAAAATCTTCTTCTCTGGAGGTCATACGGGCTGCTCAAACTAATTGCCCTTTAACTACTAACCTATTTTGATGCTTGGGGTGGGAGCTAATGTAATGCAGGAACGAGTTTGAGTAGGTCTCTTTCCTATGGATCCTAGTAGCATAATTTTCCTTATGTGTGTCTTTGTATAAGTGGACATCAAGGTAATTCATATGATCCAGGTTAATCACCCAAGTGAACTGCAGGAATGTAGTGGTAGTGTTAAGGTATCTCAAAAACTCTTCCAAATCAACCAGCGATCCATTCCATATCAAGCTGATATCATCTTGATATCTATAATACAGTTTGACTTTAGAATGGTACTGAGACTGAAATACATAATTTCTTTCCCAATATGCCATTACCATGTTTGCAAATGCCCCACCCACATGCTGAACCCATTACCACTCTTATGGACTGCAAAAAGTACCTGCCATTAAAGGAGAAATAGTTGTTACTTAAAACAATTTCTAATAATTCCAAAATTAGATTAATTTTCTCCTGGTTAACTTTGTATAACAGCAGTAGGTCACCTACCCACTCAAGACCAATTTCTTGTGGGATGACCATGTACAGATCTTTTAGATCTATAGTGACCATGATGTCACTTGCGTCATACCTGGTTTTGTTTACTTGTTTTAAAAAAAAACAGGAGTCTTTACAAATTTGGCTTTCATTACGCTATATTTTCTTCAGCTCCTCGTCTAAAGATTGGGCACAAACAGTAGTAATGGAGTGTCTTCCATCCACTAAGGGCCTCATATGTGGATCTGAGAGGCTCTTGTGGACCTTGGGAATACCAAAGAACACTGGTAAGTAGTTGACTTAGTGATGGGGTTTTGTCAGGATACTTCAGAATTTTATAGGCAATAACCAGTTGGTGGTAATTAGTGGTAATTAAGTAGTTGAGGAAATTCTAACCATTTTAAGTCCCTTAGAGCTTGACAATGATGGGATCTGAAGGTGGTGTTGTTAGCAAATTTGGCGATATTATTATAGCATGACTCAGACTATTAATCTGGTTAATAAATTCTTTAGGGGAGGAAAAAGAAGTTCACTGAATTATGTATAATGCTTTTGTTAAAATAATCATCTTAATTAACATCAATCTATCTTCCATGGGAAAAATTCGACTTGTTAACAAACTTCTTGAGTCCAAAATGCTGTTATAATTAATCAGTAGTATTTCATTATAATTACTAGCAATGTGATCCCCAAATATTTTATTCATTTTTTTTAATCCCAATTAAATTCAGTAAACTTTTTTATATTCATTAGATCTATAATTAATCAATAAAATATTTGTTTTATTGCCATTAAAATGTATTCATGATACTGAATCAAATATTTCTAGGTATTTGATTAAAGAATGAAAATGGTATCGACACTGTTAATAGTTAATTCAATATCTGCAAAAAGCTGAATTTTAGAAGAAAATTATGATTTTTTTTAAAAACCTATATATCTAAGTGTGCTAATGGCTAAATCAGCAGAGCAGATAATAAAGGATATAAAGGAAAAACTTGTTTAGTGCCTTTGCAGATTTTTATTGTTTAAGAGACAAATGAAACTAGTTTACTAGATGCAAATGAATCCTGAAAAACATAATTAATGAATTGTATAAAAAGTTATAAAAAATGTATGTTTTTAATGCAGAAGTTAAATAAAACCAGTTAACAGAATCCAATACTTTACTTATATCTAAACTAATTATTGATAACTATTTTTTCACATTGTTGACATAATTAATTCACATAATTACTCTTTTGATATTATCTTAATAGCAATCTCTCATTTGACAACCACGTGGCCAAAGTGGTTAGAAAAACATTTTATATAGCCCACCTAATCATGAAGGGATTCACATCTAGATCAGGGGAGGTCATCGTGCCTCTTTACTCATCCCTGATCAGGCCCATAATTGAGTACAATGCCCCTTTTGGGATGTACCTTACCAGACAGCAGCAGCAACTGGAAAGACCCCAAAAGTACCTCACCAAGAGGATCAAAGGGCTCAAACAGATGCCATATGCTGCCCGGTTAAAGAAACTCCAGCTCTACTCAGTGGCATACCACCTGCTCAGAGGCGATCTGTGCCTGACGTATAAAGCCATGTCCAATCCGGAATTAATGGACATGCTGCACCTCAGAAAATCCAAATCCCATCGAGCTACACGCTCGAGAGACTTGTACCTCAGCACTGAAATAAATAGGACATGCTGGAGGGACAAATTCATAACCCAGAGGCTCCCTTCACTCTGGAATAAAATCCCAGTCCAGGTTAGGCAGAGTCCCTCATTGACTCTCTTCAAGAGGAATCTTGATGAGTGGATGGGGGATCATAGGTTTACCCCGAGTATCACTTCTGTGTCACTGTTAGATAGAGGCACTGTATACTAACCTTGAAAAAGGGTATAGCAAAATTAATTTAAAATGGGTGGCGAAAGCCAAACACACTCTGGCTAGGCTTATAAATGCCCTAGGGCAGATAGCCTAGTATGAACCTATGAACCTATGAACCTATAAGATAGCATATTTGTTTAAAACCCATTTGATTTTCATTTATTAATAAAGGAATACAATGCTTAATTTTATTAGCATAAATAGACATAAACAGCTTAACGATATTTAATAAAGATACAGGTCTATTTGAAGAACATAATGATGAATCTTTATCTTATTATAAAGTAGGAGAATTAAATATGTATTTACTAAAATGGTGGACTATTTGATATATTTTTATGAGAAAAAACACTCTTACTAAAATAACTAATGTCTCTTTTTGGCAATAATTTGTATAATTCAGGTATAATTCCATCTTTGCCAGGAGCTTTTTTTATCCCTTTAGTTTTTATGTGCTTAAAATTTCTTCTATATCCAAAGCTTTTCTATTACTTTCTGGTACAAACGTTTCTTAAATATAGTTAGATCTTATTATCATTATTGATCTAACAGCTAATTTATGCATATATTTAGAATTTAGAGAATATGATTAGATTTTAACTTTTTCTAAATTAATTGCAACTTTGTGTTGTAAAATTTCAAGATCTTTCAT
>NC_056739.1:1003516-1006016 GCF_019279795.1 Protopterus annectens | reverse complement strand
GAATTGATAGATGTCTGTTGCAATATTTATACATTCTTTCAAAGTTGGAGTTGATTCATTTTTCTAATTCTTGGTGATTACTTTTCTTGCAATTTTTAAAATGCTACATAGAAGTCAGTAATTTATTTTTTGACACAAAGAGATATTGGTGTGTTAAATAAAATTAATGATTTAGTTAAAGTAAATTGATCAGAAAATAAGGCCTGTAAAAAAACATTAATATTATCCCAGAATGGTTTAATAACTATACCGTCAAAAAACATGTGTTGTCAATCTGCTTTAATATTCAACTTACATCTCCAGTGTCCCTATTTTTTGTACATTAGTTCAATTATTTGTGGAGTAATGAAAGTTTTCCTAGTATCATAGGATGTTACTAGGCTAATGGCCCTAGGGCCCTTACAAGACTAGCCAAGTTCTACCTTATTTCCATGATCAGCACCTATTGCACCTGTCCAAGAGGGACACAGGTGGAACCACTGGGATGAATTTATTGTTCCCCATCCAGTCGTTCAGATTGCATTTGAAGAAGGCTGATAAGGTGTTGTGTCTGACATGAAGTGCGAGTCTGTTCCAAATGTGTGGTAACCTCTGCGAGACATATCTGTCCCTCCAGCAGATTCTATTAATGTCACATACTAGGAGGTTAAGGTCTTCAGAGTGAGTAACCCATATAGCATTTGACTTACGGCTATGCAGCAGTTCCAATAAAGCATGGTCAGAGATTGCCTTATATGCAAGGCATAGATCGCCTGTGAGTATGAAATAGAATAAAGTGACAATGATTTCAGATGATCCACGTACGACAGATACTGAAGACCTTGAATTTTTCTTGTGAGAAACCTTTGTGGTCTTGCCAGTTACAGCAGGTGTGTGGAAAGGTACATACCAAAAGGGGTGTTGTACTCATTTGATGGCTGATGAGGGAAAAGTACAGGGAGGTTATAGTTCTTTTTTTTCTAGAGGCAATGCCCTTACTTATGAGATCAGCACTATAGAAAGCCCTTCTTACCACTGTGGAGACATGGTAATCAAAGTTACGGTTGCTGTCAACCTGTGTGCCCAAGTCTGTCACCACGGAGTGTGTACTTAGAGTGTTGCTATTGATATGGTAGTTAGCAGCAACATCACTCTTACTGAAAGGGATCCTAATACATTTTTTGCATTGTGTTTAAGGCCATAACTATGGCACCGATCATTTGTTTGCGTAAGACACTCTTGTAGGATGTTGACATCGTGTGGAGATTCTATGACCGCTTCCAGTTTGCAGTTGTCAGCAAACTTTTTCAGCCACAGACCTTTAGTTTTTCCTTGTACTTTGGAGAAATAGATTCTAAACAGTAGAGTTCCCAGGCTGATGCCTGTTGAACACCACTGGTAACAGGTCTGCTGTTGGACGTGGATTCCCCTATTTTGACTACATATTAGTGAGCCAGTTAGAGACTCATCTAAAGATATAAGGGTTGACACCTAGCTGGGTGAGTCTGTCAATGATGCCTCACTGAAGTATACTGTCAAAAGCCTTGGCTAAGTCTAGGTAGACTGTATGCACAGATTTCCCCTCATCCAAGGCCTTTGTGACTGCCTAAAAGAAATCCTCCAGGCACTCCCTTTGACAAATCCAAACTGAGTAGAGTCAAGTGTTTGGAGATTACCTATATCTTTGTTGATAAGGTTCATGATGATTCACTCCATGATCTTGCAGATACGGCTAGTCGGTCTAAGAGGTCTGTAGTTCCCAGGGTCAATGGAAGCCCCACCTTTGAGCAAGGAAATAACGGTGGCTATTTTCCATTCAGTTGGGATGAAAGCAGGTTCTTAGACTATGATTGAAAAGAGTACCCACTGGTGTTGCTAATTCTTGTGGGAGCTCATGTAGGACTCAGTCTGGGATGTTATCTCATCCCATAGGTGCTGTGTTTTTGGCCTTAGAGAGGGCATTTATGACCTGCTCTTTAGAGATACAAGGTAGGGAACAGGTGGTATGGATGTCATGGGGTATGGGTGGCAGGGAGAGGGAGTGAAGTTTCCTCAGAACCTGTCTGCCAACAGGTTAGGTATGTCCACAGGTTCAGTATATGCAGTATCATTAACTACCAGTTCACCAAAAATCTGGTCCTTTCCTTTTAGGTTATGGATGTAACTATAGAACGCCTTATGGTTGTCTTTAATTGAGGAAGCGAATTTGGATTCATAGTTTGCTTTGGAGGACTTCAAAAGAAGTCTTATTTGCTTGTTTAAGATGAGGAGGGAGTGTTTCTAGTTTAGGTCTCACACCCTCTTACTGTTAGACAGCAATATCTTCCTTTTATTGTAAAGCCTTTAATGGCAGTTTCAGCCTGGCAGGTTTGCTCTTCCTTGAGGAGCTTGCTTTGGTTTTATCAGGTACAGCCGAGTCATGCATGAATTTCCAAGAGAATAACTTTCATTTTAATGAAGAAGTAATTTTTTTTGAAGATTGTAGCATAATGTTTTTATCTTTTTCACTTGGATAGTAGCT
>NC_056739.1:928516-998516 GCF_019279795.1 Protopterus annectens | reverse complement strand
AGGTGTGTGGAAAGGTACATACCAAAAGGGGTGTTGTACTCATTTGATGGCTGATGAGGGAAAAGTACAGGGAGGTTATAGTTCTTTTTTTTCTAGAGGCAATGCCCTTACTTATGAGATCAGCACTATAGAATGCCCTTCTTACCACTGTGGAGACATGGTAATCAAAGGTAAGGTTGCTGTCAACCTGTGTGCCCAAGTCTGTCACCACTGAGTGTGTACTTAGAGTGTTGCTATTGATATGGTAGTTAGCAGCAACATCACTCTTACTGAAAGGGATCCTAATACATTTTTTGCATTGAGTTTAAGGCCATAACTATGGCACCGATCATTTGTTTGCGTAAGACACTCTTGTAGGATGTTGACATCGTGTGGAGATTCTATGACCGCTTCCAGTTTGCAGTTGTCAGCAAACTTTTTCAGCCACAGACCTTTAGTTTTTCCTTGTACTTTGGAGAAATAGATTCTAAACAGTAGAGTTCCCAGGCTGATGCCTGTTGAACACCACTGGTAACAGGTCTGCTGTTGGACGTGGATTCCCCTATTTTGACTACATATTAGTGAGCCAGTTAGAGACTCATCTAAAGATATAAGGGTTGACACCTAGCTGGGTGAGTCTGTCAATGATGCCTCACTGAAGTATACTGTCAAAAGCCTTGGCTAAGTCTAGGTAGACTGTATGCACAGATTTCCCCTCATCCAAGGCCTTTGTGACTGCCTAAAAGAAATCCTCAAGGCACTCCCTTTGACAAATCCAAACTGAGTAGAGTCAAGTGTTTGGAGATTACCTATATCTTTGTTGATAAGGTTCATGATGATTCACTCCATGATCTTGCAGATATGGCTAGTCGGTCTAAGAGGTCTGTAGTTCCCAGGGTCAATGGAAGCCCCACCTTTGAGCAAGGAAATAACGGTGGCTATTTTCCATTCAGTTGGGAAGAAAGCAGGTTCTTAGACTATGATTGAAAAGAGTACCCACTGGTGTTGCTAATTCTTGTGGGAGCTCATGTAGGACTCAGTCTGGGATGTTATCTCATCCCATAGGTGCTGTGTTTTTGGCCTTAGAGAGGGCATTTATGACCTGCTCTTTAGAGATACAAGGTAGGGGACAGGTGGTATGGATGTCATGGGGTATGGGTGGCAGGGAGAGGGAGTGAAGTTTTCTCAGAACCTGTCTGCCAACAGGTTAGGTATGTCCACAGGTTCAGTATATGCAGTATCATTAACTACCAGTTCACCAAAAATCTGGTCCTTTCCTTTTAGGTTATGGATGTAACTATAGAACGCCTTATGGTTGTCTTTAATTGAGGAAGCGAATTTGGATTCATAGTTTGCTTTGGAGGACTTCAAAAGAAGTCTTATTTGCTTGTTTAAGATGAGGAGGGAGTGTTTCTAGTTTAGGTCTCACACCCTCTTACTGTTAGCAATATCTTCCTCTTATTGTAAAGCCTTTCATGGCAGTTTCAGCCTGGCAGGTTTGCTCTTCCTTGAGGAGCTTGCTTTGGTTCTATCAGGTACAGCCGAGTCATGCATGAATTTCCAAGAGAATAACTTTCATTTTAATGAAGAAGTAATTTTTTTTGAAGATTGTAGCATAATGTTTTTATCTTTTTCACTTGGATAGTAGCTATTTATGGATTTGAAATAATCCCAATAATTTTCATTGTAATATATTTTTACCCATTTATATATTCTAGAAAGAAGCACTTTCTACAGTATCTTCTAATGGATCAAAATAATTAAAAAGATCAATAAACATAGGGAGCAGTATTTTTTTTTCACAGATAATGTATTAAGTTAATTGTTTTTGATGTCTTGAAGTACTATTAGGGTCCAACTCAACACTCTCATACTAGATGAATTCAACTACTCCTCTATCAACTGGGAAAACTACTCATGCACTAATACACTGGCCCAACGCTTCCTGGAATTCATCAGTTCCAGTGCCGTGGATCAGCTCATTCTTATCTCCACTCGAGGAAGCAACATCCTTGACCTGCTTATTACTAACATGGGCAACAGTTGCTCTAAAGCAATAGTCAATTCCATCCCTGGTTAGATCCGAACACAAACTAATCACCATGGAAATCTACATCTCACCCACACCCCCCCCCCCAAAGGTAACCGCCATGAAAAACTTCTCCAAAGCTGACTTTGGGCTCTTAAAAACAGTGGTGGCTCACTTCACGGTACCCATGTCAATGGAAAATAGATGCATGACTGACGAATCATACACCAATGTACTGTACGAACATATACCCAACAGAACCAAGACACTCTCCTCCTAAAAAAGGAAGCCAGTCTGGTGGTCCCCTGCCATTAATAAACTCTACAACAGAAAGAATAAACTGTTGCAGAAAAAGGTGAAGTCCCAAGACTGGAAAAACTCCCTTAGTCTAAACAAAAAGTTGAGATCCCTCATCAAACCTCTGAAACTATCTATGAAGGCATAATTCCAGCAGACAATACAAACAACCACAAATCTCCACTGCAATACCTAGGTTTGCTCTGAGTTACTGCACAATGGTATCTCCTATACTGAGCCAAGAGATATTGCCAACATACTGGACGACAGATTCAGTCCCAACTTCACCCCTCCCAAAGGACCAATCACAATACCGGAGGAATTCCAGGCACCCAGCATTACTGAAGCACAGGTTAAAGCTGCATTGTCCAAGGCCAAGAATTCAGTTTCCATGGGACCCAACAATATTTCTGGATGTGTTCTACATGAACTACAAAGTGAACTGGCACCACATCTGTGTGCCCTGTTCAATCACAGCCTCACCTCAGGCTTTGTCCCTACCGAATGGCGCACTGCTACAGTCATCCCTCTCCATAAAGGGGGAGTGACTACAGACCCTGAGAATTATCGCCCCATTAGCCTGATGAGTATGATATGTAAGGCTATTGAGTGCATCAACATGGACCTAAGTAACAAGCATATAGGAAATGTCCAAACTCTAGATCCCAAGCAAATTGGTTTTGTGAAAGGTAGATCATGCCTGCTCAACCTGGTCAACTTCTTTGAGTCAGTCACCAGAGGTGTGGATGAGGGCAAGGCAGTTCATACAGCCTACCTCAATCTGGCGAAGGCCTTTGATATCATTTCTCACTCAAGGATTAATGATAAACTCACCAAACTAGGCATCAACCCCTATATCATTAAGTGAGTTGCAAGTAGAAGACTCCAAGTCAGACTGTCGACAAGTCACAAGTGGAGCGCCAGAGGGATTGGTCCAGGGTCCTCCTCTGTTAGGAATTTACTTCTCAGAAGTACAAGCCAACAGGGCGGGACTCTGGCTGACCATGTTCACAGATGACTGCAAGCTGGGAGCCGTTATTAACTCCCCAAGTGATGTAGACATTCTACAGAAAGTCCTCATTGAGACCAATGAATGATGTTGAAACCATGGCCATAAGCTTAATGCCAAAAAATGTGTCGTCATCCCCTTTGGGAAAAACTCAGTTCCCACTAATTACCACATCAATGGGAGCCTACTGAACACTGAAGGCATTATAAGAGATCTGGGGACACAGGTTGACAGCAACCTCTCCTTCAACCACCACATTGCCACTGTGGACAGAAAGTCCTTCTATGTTGCACATCGCATTACCAAGGGTTTTGCATCCAGGAATAAAGAGGTCATCATCTCTCTCTACTCTTTCCTCATTAAGTCAATCATCGAGTATAATGTCCCATTTGGCATGTACCTCACTAGACACAGGCAACAGCTAGAAAGATCACAAAAGTACCTCACAAAGAGGATCTTAGGCCTTAAACACACGTCCTCAAAAAAACTCCAGCTATTCTCTGTCTCATATTGTCTACTAAAAGGCAATCTCTGCTTGACTTACAAAACCATGTCTGACCCAGCTCTGTTAGAAATGCTACATCTAAAGAAATCCCAATCCCTCCATACCACACGTTCCAGAGACCTCAACCTCATTGCCACAATCAACAGAACATGCTGGAGTGACAGGTTCATAACTTAGAGACTGCCCATGCTCTGGAATAGACTTCCCATACATGTCAAGCAGAGCACCTCACTGGCCCTCTTCAAGAGAAATATTGATGAGTGGATGGAAAATAGAAAGTTCACCCCGGGGATCACTGCATTGGCTCTACTTGATAGAGGGACTGGGAACTAACACTGGGTGGCATGATGCCAGGTCACTTCTATGGGCTAGGCCTGCAAAGGCTCTAGAACCATTAGCTTAGTACACATCTATGAACCTATGAACATCTGCAAAGACTTGGCAGAGTGACAATAATGAAGTTAGTGTATCCTCTTGAGCCCTCAGTAGGAAAAACAAATGAGAAACCAAGCTCCTGTTCAAAGAAAAAATGAAGGATCGGTCTGCCATACAGCACATATGACCCCTGAGAGCATTATCAGTTGGCAGCATCATCTCATAAGGTAAACAGACAGCCACTATGTCATTGTGTCATCGTGTCATCCCATTTTACTATATAGCATCTTGCCAAATCAACACTACCACTATCAAAATGCCACAATCCAATTATAACTTTAGCACCCCCTGACAAATACAAACCAAAAGACCAGCACCATCAACACCCACAAGACACAAACACCTTCTTCATAAACAAACCTACCCTGCAAATTGCACAAATCATCTCAGTTAAAACAAAATGCAGTCAAGTGAACATCTCCAAACAAAAGGAAAGAGAATGAGAGACTAGGAACTAAGAAGTGTAAACGCTGCCAACAATGTCAATCCATTTTAGAAAAGAAATGGGTTAATGTAGGAAATTCAGCTGCTACAGAGGTATTTTAAAGACAGGAAATTGTGGAACAAAGGGTTTGATTTATTTAACAGTCTATAAAAATGTGCTGGCTTAAACACTGGAAAAACAGAAAAACTATAGAAGCGGTATACGAACATTATTATAGTATTAAGACTAAAAATTCCAATTGTGCTCTTTACAAACATTCCATATCAAGACCTTCCATGATGAATTTTTGTTTGGCATATTGGAAAAAGTAGAACTTGATCCTAGGGGAGGAGACTGGGTAAACATTTTGGAATATAAAGAGCCATTATGGCAGTTTCGGCTGAATGCTTTTATGTTTCCTGGTCTGAATTGCTATATTTCTTTGCCGCCAGTAGTGAAACATAGAGCTGCTAAATTATAAATCATAAAATGTATTGGTTTGCTTTATTACAGTATATTTTCATTTTTAACAATATTTATGCAGCATTCTATTTAATGCATTTTTAATTCTCAGTTATTTATTTTACAATGTACCTTTTAGTAAGAAGTAGGTAGTTGAATTTTTGTTGTGTGTTTTTCAGCTATGAACGTCAGCTTTTTAATTATATTTGCTGCTGGCCCTTTAAGGTAATTATTTGATTTACTTGATTTGTGAGTTGCTATGTTTTTAGCATATAAAAGTATGACTATGGGGTATTTCTTTATTCTTATGAAGTCCTAAATGGAATATGACGAAAGTGCTTAATCAGTTTGAATAAATTTGATTTTACTTCTTTCAATTGGTGCAGTGGTGCATTTCCTGGATTTGTGCATGCCGTCAGCCAGCTCACTTAGTTTCTTTGTTTCTAGCATTCTCTAAGATGTCAAAAGTCTTTGGTCCATCTGAAAGAAAAAATCCTAACTTGGCAGGGAACAATAAATGTGTTTTAATTTTATTTTTATTTTTTCTTCAGTCCTTTTATAAACAGTAAACAACCTTTTCTTTCTGTTATCACTGAAGTTAAGTAGTCATATGTCAAACCTAATTATGTTGTTGCCCATTTTAATAGATAATTAGACCACACACTCTTTAATATTAACTCTTTATCTCAAAAGGAAATAAAATTGACAATGACAGACCTTGGTAGAGAATTTGTATTTCTTGAAGGAATTTTTAAGGCTCCACAAGCTCTTTCAGTTCCAAAAGATAAAGCTTCTGGAAAGATTAGGAATTTTTGGAAGTTAAGATGTTAAGAAATTTAACATTTTATCTCCGCCTTGTTTTTCAGGTAATTCGTAGATTCTGATGTTTCTCCTAGATATGTTTTCAAGGACATTAATTTTAGCCAATAATGAGTTATTTTGTGTTAAAAGAAATTCATTGTGGTTTTCTCCTTCAGTTACTCTTCCATCAGTATCATTTAGTACTCTTCCGTTCTGGATATCTGAGTTTTATGTTGTTTAAACATTTCATTTAACATTTTTGTTTGTTTGCTGCATTCTTCTTTGAATGTGTGTATTTTTGTATCTAGTCTATTTTTAATGATGTCTTGAATGTCACTAAATAAAGACTGCATTTCTTTTGTTTTAACTGATAATTCTTGTGAAGCTGATTTTGAATTATCAAAAGTGACACTTTTTTGTGTAATTTTGACAGAAAATGTACAAAATAGTAAGGACTTTTTTAGATACCCCTTTTCAGTGGCTTCACAAATTATTTAGTTTGGAGAGATTACAGACCTTTTTAAGTACAAAATCCTGTCAGAAGTAAATTTAAGATAATAGTGCCAATCCCTGCCACTGACACTTCGCCATCTTGGCTATGTCCCTTCACAGTATTTTTTCTGATATGACTTGAATACCACTGTTAACAGTATATTCTAATAACATCTACACAGACTCACTCAGGTTATGTAGAGATTTCTAGGTAAGATCATTTTCTTACTCATCACCTCAGGAATGAACTTCACTGATATCATTGAAATAACACATTGTTGGCCCGTATGAGCTAGAACATATTTCTCCTAAACACACCTTTAAATTTTCAGTAGCAATCACAGCCCTCCACTGAAACAACTACTATTTGTGACAGATACCATTGCACAATACCATTAAAGCGATACAAAGATCCTAGTATACTTTACCCACCTCAAAAGAGTACTTTTACAAAGTTACTCCTGCTCTATAGAATGCATGCCCTACACCTTATCAAAGGCAGCTCCCACTGTTCCAAAAGCAGTTAAATGCACTTGTCATAAACCAGTATGAATGTGAATGCATTGATGACACAAAATGACAGTTCTCTGCATTAGGTCACTTCTAGGTGCAGAAATTCTCATCACAGTATGCAGTAGAATGTAGACTTAGCAAATCATGTACAATGTGGTTTTCTCCTTTTTTATTTCTTAATTGGTTGCAATAACAACATTGCTTTGCGATGATTGTGCAATATGTTACTACTTCTAAACATAGAATTTCAAATGCCTGAATAACTACCATTTAATCTTTGAAAATGTGCCAATCCACTGACAGCACAAACACCGAGATCTGTCCGATAAAGGGGGGGGGGGGGCAAAATGGGTTTCGCTAAACTTTGGATGTAAATATTTTTGTAGGGGGCAAGTGGACCTGCACCCCAAACCCCAATCTTAAATATACCTACTCTGAGGTCATTCAGCAGTGAAGAAAAGAAAGAAACCTCTACAGCTGGTGAAACTTGTTTTGCCCTCTTTCCGTAGATTGCACATCACTTGATGATAGTGCTGTAAATGCATCAGCAGGAACCATAATCTTTATATTCAGAGTAATTAATGTACTGTCTTTTTATCGCTGACTTCTGGCTCAAGTCATGGTTGAAAAAAAGTCTCTGGTCCTGCACATCTACCTGTTTAACAATGTGAATGAATAAATACCGTACAAGCACCGCTTATTTTTTTCATTCTACGTACTGTAGTTCATGATGCCATTGTAGACATACTCCAAATGTATCCAGAACCCAAAACAGAGTCCCATTTTCACTATTTGTGTGTACTTGAAGCACACATGATCATCCATTTCTCACCCAGTGGCATTATATGTTAAATCACTGTAGTACAGTGTAGTTCATACCACATACAGAATTATGACATTCATCCATTTCTCACCCAGTGGCATTATATGTTAAATCACTGTAGTACAGTGCAGTTCATACCACATACAGAATTATGACATTCATCCATTTCTCACCCAGTGGCATTATATGTTAAATCACTGTAGTACAGTGCAGTTCAGTACCAGCTACATAATTATGACATTCTGGTGTAAGCAAGAGGTTTTGGTTTTAACATTCTAGAGGTTTATTACATTCTAATAATTGTTTAGACTTTTTAATAGTATTCTTTTTCTAGCATTACAATTGCTGTAAAACATGTTCCTTTAGTAACCTTTGAAAGGTGCCAGTATGGTATTTATGTGTGTTTTAATCTTATCATAACATTTCACTAAGGAAAATAGTGTTAAGTCTTTAATATAAGTGTGGTTGGGGAGACATCATTAATTATTTTTACCTTTGCATTTTATCATTTTATGCAGCAATCATTCCAAACATTCAGTTTATGGCTTGTCAAACTCAGAGTTAGATTGTGTTCACTCCTTAAATGCATCCTTGCAGACTCTGTTCTTTATGTTTCAAGTTATGGAGTGGCTCACCACTGTTTTATTAGTAACCAGTAAGTGATCAAGGTACAAGACCAAGTTTAAATATTAAAACAATGTTTGCTTTAACTATTTAGAAAATAAAAGGTGGCTAGCTCTGCTGCTTCTGTTCTCCCATACCACACATGTGTGTGTGTACACACACAGACAGACAGACACACACACACACACACACACACACACACACACACACACACACACACAAGCACACACGCACACACACACACACACACACACACACACACACACACACACACACACACAGGTATGCACACATGCACACACGCACACACACACACACACACACACACACACACACACACACACACACACACACACACACACACACACACACACACACACACACACACACACACACACACACACACACACACTTATGGTCAATTTAGAAGGTCCAGTCCACCTTGTCTATAGAATGTGGATGGAAATTGGAGCACCCAGAAAAAACACACAAATGCAGAGAGAACATGGAGAGTCCACACAGAAGGTGCAAAGCTGAGAATTGAACTGGACAACTTCTTGCTGTGGGTGACAATGCTACTTACTGTGCCACTGTGGGATGCAAGGAAATAAAAGCACATTGCAAAAATGCTTTAGTTGTAGAGCAGGCTTTGATACTTGCTTTATTTCTTTGACAATACATGCCATTTTCCAGTGCTGTGGAACTTGTAAGTATCAGTATCATACTTCTGTTAGGCAGCTCTACCAAGAGCATAACAGGTAGTAGTGTAAGTGATGCATGCCAGGTATAATAGGCAGCAGTGTGAGTGATGTACTCTAGGTACAATAAGCAGGAGTGTGAGTGATGCACACCAGCTATAATAGGCAGTAGTGTAAGTGAGGCATGTCAGGTATAACAGGCAGTAATGTGAGTGATGCATGCCAGGTATAATAGGCAGGAGTGTGAGTGATGAATGCCTGGTATAATAGGCAGGAGTGTGAGTGATGCATACCATGTTTAATAGGCAGGAGTGTGAGTGATGCACACCAGGTATAATAAGCAGGAGTGTGAGTGATGCATGCCATTTGTAATAGGCAGGAGTGTGAGTGATGCATGTCAGATATAATAAGCAGGAGTGTGAGTGATGCACATCAGATATAATAAGCAGCAGTGTGAGTGGCATATGCCAGGTATAATAGGCAGTAGTGTGAGTGATGCATGCCAGGTATAATAGGCAGGAGTGTTAGTGATCCATGCCAGGTATAATAGGAAAAGTGTGTGCAATGCATGCCTCGTATAATAGGCAGGAGTGTGCGTGATGCATGCCATTTATAACAGGCAGGCGTATGAGTGATGCATGCTAAGTATAATAGGCAGAATTGTGAGTAATACATGCCAGGTATAATAGGCAGAGGTGTGAGAGATGCATGCCAGGTTGCCAGGTATAACATGCAGGAATGTGAGTGATGCAGGCCAGGTTTAACTGGGAGGGGTGTGAGTGATGCAGGCCAGGTTTAACAAGCAGTAGTGTGAGTGATGCACACCAGGTATAACAGGCAGTAGAGTGAGTGATACACATCAGACATAAATGGCAGACTTGTGAGTGATGTATGCATGTATAATATGCAGGAGTGTGAGTGATGCTTGCCAGGTATAATAGGCAGAAATGTGAGTGATGCATGCCAGGTATAATAGGCAGTGGTGTGAGTGATGCATGCCAGGTATAATAGGCAGGAGTGTGAGTGATGCATGCCAGGTATAATAGGCAGATGTGTGAGTGATGCATGCCAGGTATAATAGGCAGGAATGTGAGTCATGCACTTCTCGTATAATAGGGTGTAGCGTGGGTGATGCATGCCAGGTATAATAGGCAGTAGTGTGAGTGATGCATGCCAGGTATAATAGGCAGGAGTGTGAGTGATGCATGCCAGGTATAATAGGCAGGAGTGTGAGTGATGCATGTCAGCTGTAATAGGCAGGAGTGTGAGTGAGACATGAGAGGTATAATGTGCAGTAGTGTGAGTGATTCTTTCCAGTTATAATAGCAAGTAGTGTGAGTGAGGCATACTGGGTATAATAGGCAGGAATGTTGGTGATACATGCCAGGTATAATAGGCAGGAGTGTGAGTGATGCATGCTAGGTATAATAGGCAGTAGTGTGAGTGATGCTTGCCAGTTATAATAGCAAGTAGTGGGAGTGAGGCATGCCAGATATAATAAGCAGGAGTGTGAGAGATGTACACCAGGTATAATATGCAGTATTTTGAGTGATAGATGCCAGGTATAAAAGGCAGTAGCTGGAGTGATGCATACCATGTATAATAAGCAGAAGTGGGAGTAATGCAAGCCAGGTGTAATAGACAGGAGAGTGAGTGATGCATGCCAGGTATAACAGGCAGGAGTGTGAATGATGCATGTCAGGTATAATAGGCAGGAGTGTTAGTGATTTATTCCAGGTATAATAGGCAGTAGTTTGAGTGATGCATGCCAGGTAAAATAGGCAGGAGTGTGAGTGATGAATGCCAGGTATAATGGGTAACAGTGTGAGTGATGCATGCCAGGTATAATTGGCAGGAGTGTGAGTGATGCATGCCAGGTATAATAGGCAGGAATGCCATGTATAATAGGCAGGTGTGTGAGTGAGGCATGTCAAGTATAGCAGGCATTAGTGTGAGTCATGCATCCCAGTAATAATAGGCAGTAGTGTGAGTGATGCATGCCAGCTATAATAGGCAGGAGTGTGAATGATGCATGCCAGGTGTAATAGGCAGGAGTGTGAGTGATGCATGCCAGGTATAATAGGCAGTAGTGTGAGTGATGCATGCCAGGTATAATAGGCAGTAGTGTGAGTGATGCATGCCAGGTATAATAGGCAGGAGTGTGAGTGATGCATGCCAGGTATAATAGGCAGGAGTGTGAGTGATGCATGACAGGTATAATAGGCAGTAGTGTGATTGATGCATGCCAGGTATACTAGGTAGGCGTGTGAGTGATGCATGCCAGGTATAATAGGCAGGAGTGTGAATGATGCATGCCAGGTGTAATAGGCAGGAGTGTGAGTGATGCATGACAGGTATAATAGGCAGTAGTGTGATTGATGCATGCCAGGTATACTAGGTAGGCGTGTGAGTGATGCATGCCAGGTATAATAGGCAGGAGTGTGAGTGCTGCACTCCATGTATAATAGTCAGGAGTGTGAGTGATGCATGCCAGCTATAATAGGCAGGAGTCTGAGTGATGCATGCCAGGTATAATAGGCAGGAGTGTGACTGATGCATGCCAGGTATAATAAGCAGTAGCGTGATTGATGCATGACAGGTATAATAGGCAGGAGTATGAGTGATGCATGCCAGGTGTAATAGTCACTATTGTGAGTAATGCCTGCCAGGTATAATAAGCAGGCGTGTGAGTGATACTTCACCAGGCATATCAAACAAGTGGAATCTCCACAGAGGTTCCTCACTAAAAGAATTCAGGGTGTGAGTAAAATATCCTACACAGACCTCCTCAAGGCCTTATCTCTTTATTCTGTCTCCTACAGGCTTTTGAGGAAAGACCTATGTCTGGCATACAGGGCATTGTCAGACCCCACTCTGATCGATCTCCTGCATTTCCACAAACAGACAGCACCAGAATTACCCATTGTAAAGACTTAAATCTTGCCGGTGGTACAAATAGGACCTGCTGGAGAGATAGGTATGTATCCCAGAGACTTCCCAATCTATGGAACAGGCTTCACATCCATGCAAAGCAGATTCCTCCCTAACCCAATTCAAGTACAACATGGACAATTGGATGAGAAACCAGAAATTCATCCCTGTTTTGGCACCTATGTCTGTAATGGACACAGGTAAGCTGTAAGTGGTTCATCTCCCAGACCCATGCTTAGACTTATCAAGGGTATCAGAACTTGTCAGATATTTAGGATACATGACTAGGCTTAAAAAGCCCATTGTGGTCGTTAGTCTAGTAACCACCTATGAACCGATAAGTAGTGAGCATGATGCATGCCAGGTATAATAGGCTGCAGTGTGAGTGATGCGCACCAGGTAAAATAGGCAGTAGCTTGAGTGATGCATGCAGTTATATTAGCCAGTAGTGTGAATGATGCACACCAGGAATAATTGGCAGGAGGGTGAGTTATGCATGCCAGATATAATAGCTAGGAATATGAGTGATAAATGAATGATATAATAGGCAACAGTATGAGGGATGCATTTCAGGTAAAATAGGCAGGAGTGTGAGTAATGCATGCCATGTCTAATAGGTAGGTGTGTGAGTGATGAAAGCCAGGTATAATGAGCAGGAGTCTGAGTGATGCACTCCAGGTATAATAGGCAGGAGTGTGAGTGAGGCATGCCAGATATAACATGCAGGAGTGTGAGTGATACATGACAGGTATAGTAGGCAGGAGTATGAGTGAGGCATGTCGGGTATAATAGGCGGTACTGTGAGTGATGCACTCCAGGTATAATAGGCAGGAGTGTGAGTGAGGTATGCCAGGTATAATATGCAGGAGTGTGAGTGATGCATGACAGGTATAATAGGCAGGAGTGTGAGTGATGCATGACAGGTATAATAGGCAGGAGTGTGAATGATGCATGACAGGTATAATAGGCAGGAGTTTGAGTGAGGCATGCCAGGTATAATAGGCAGGAGTGTGAGTGATGCATGCCAGATGTAATAGGCAGTAGTGTGAGTGATGCATGCCATGTATAATAGGCAGGAGTGTGATTGATGCACTTCAGGTATCATAGGCAGTAGTGAGAGTAATGTATTCCAGGTATAATAGGTGGGGGTATGAGTGATGCATTCCAGGTATAATAGGCAGGAGTGTGAGTGATGCATACCAGGTATAATAGGCAGGAGTGTGACTAATGCACACCAGGTATAACATGCAGTAGTGTGAGTGATGCACGCCAGGTATAATAGACAGGTGTATGAGTGATACATGCCAGGTATACCCTGCATGAATGTGATTGATGTATGCCAGGTATAACAGGCAGGATTGAGTGATGCACGACAGGTAAAATAGTCAGGAGCATGAGTAATGCATGCCAGGTATAATATGCAGTAGTGTGAGTGATACACGCCAGTTATAACAGGCAGGAGAGTAAGTGATGTACATCAGGTATAATAGGCAGGAGTGTGAGTGATGCATGCCTGGTTTCATTTCACCTTGTGCTTCACAGAGATTAGGAAGTTGACTGTCAAGATTCCACATGGATTACAGCTCTTAGACCATAGCCATATCCCTGGAAAATTTGTACCTGGAAAAAGAAGCCATGACTGCACTTGCTTCATGTAGGGGCATGCTTGTGATCAGCTAATAAGGTTCATTTAGGACTTTTTGTTACATTGGGTACATAAATAGGGCTGGGAATACCATATAATCTTTAGCAGAATGTGGAAGGTGTATAAAAATGATTTAAAATTATATCATTACAGGCTGCATATTATTTTATACATATTATTTTATACATCTTATGTCAGATCGTTCATTTTAAAGTCTCATTTCATCACTGCTATTTTAACATTCTCTAGTGTTTCCCACTGAAACTAAGGTAGCTAGTAGCTGTAGCAAAGTCCAGATATCGGCTTGCTGCTTCTGGAACTGATGCAGTGATTTGTTTGCTCTGAGCATGTTTTCCAGGCCATCTTGGATTGGAATGGACCTATCTGCACTTTTGTGAGATAATTGTGCTGAATGGGCCTTGTCTGGTAAAGGGTGGGCAGTCTAGGGTTTTGAATAAGCATCCTCATTGGTCCTGTTGAATATTTTTTAAAGTTTCTGTTCGAGTTTTTAGCTTCTGGTATTTAGGGCCTGCATTTGCACAGGTTTCTGCTTGTTTGTACCAAGATGAACTGAGGTGGGCTACCAGCCATAAGTCTGAGCTGAGATACCAGATGACTAGAAGCTTCTGAGCTTCCAACACACCATAAGTTGCCTCTCAGTTTATTTACATTATTTACTGCATTTATGTTGCCTGCCTCCTACTTTTAAAATGTATATACTTACTGTGTATTAAACAACACTGTTGTACTGCAATTGTCTCATTTACTGTACCTGCTAAATTATTGCTGTTTTCACTGTTTACAAAGGTTTTTGTTAGTTTCACTGTTTGTTAAGTATTTACTGGTATTTTTCACTGTTTTTAAGCTATCTGTTCTGCTTAAATAAAATAGCTAAAGACTCAAAAGACAATCATAAGGCCTTCTTTAGCTATGTTAGAAACCTAGGAGGAAACTCCCAGATATGCTCAGAACTAGTTCAAAATGATGTGAAGATTACTGATCCTACAGACATTGCCAACATACTGGCTGACAGGTTCAGTGCAAACTTCTCCCTCCTCCCCAAAAGGAGAGATATCTATACCAAATGAGTGCAGCCCCCAAACATCTCCAGCCCAAGTGAGAACTGCTC
Organism: Protopterus annectens; assembly: GCF_019279795.1. NCBI lineage: Eukaryota > Metazoa > Chordata > Ceratodontiformes > Protopteridae > Protopterus > Protopterus annectens. The sequence goes on along the minus strand of NC_056739.1, from coordinate 983,720 downwards.
TCCAAAGCAAAAACACAGCATCCATGGGACCCGATGGTGTCCCCGGCTGTGTGCTCCACGAACTCAATGAGGAATTAAACCCACAGCTAGGACAGCTGTTTAATCAAAGTCTTACCTCTGGATATGCACTCCAGGAGTGGCGCACTGCAACTGTGGTCCCACTTCACAAAGGCGGTGCCTCCACAGACCCTGGAAATTACCGCCCATTAGCTTGACAAGCCTTATCTGCAAAGCCATGGAGAGGATCATAATGGACCTCATAAATAAAGACATAGGGAATTTGCAGACTTTGGATCCAACCCAGTTTGGCTTTGTCAAAGGCAGATCATGCCTTTTAAACTTGGTTGACTTTTTGAAACAGTCACCAAAGCCATTGATGAGGGAAAGGCAGTCCATACAGCCTACCTCGATCTGGCTAAGGCCTTGATACAATACCCCACTCGGGTATCATTGAAAAACTCATCAGCTTAAATGTTAACCCATACATCACAAGATGGGTTGCAAACTGGCTGAGTGACAGAACCCACAGGGTCAGAGTTGCTGGCGCCATGTCAGACTCAAAGCCTGTCACAAGTGGTGTCCCACAGGGCTCAGTCCTGGGCCCACTCTTGTTTGGCATCTACTTTTCCGAAGTACAAGCAAACACAGGAGGGTTATGGCTGACAAAGTTTGCAGATGACTGCAAACTGGGCGCCATAGTAGAAAACACATCTGACACAGATATCCTTCAGAAGGGTCTCACAGAAACGGATAACTGGTGCCAGAGCCACGGCCTAAAGTTAAATGCCAAAATGCATAGTCATACCCTTCGGGAAAAACAAGGTTACCCCTAGCTACCAAATAGGTGGCAATCCACTGAGCACAGAAGAAGTTATCAGGGACCTGGGGACCCAGGTTGATAGTAGTCTGTCATTCGACACCCATGTAGCTAAAGTAGTTAGGAAGTCCTTCTACATTGCCCACCTTATCATGAAGGGATTCTCATCTAGATCAAGGGAGGTCATAGTCTCTCTTTACTCATCACTCATCAGACCAATGATTGAGTACAATGCCCCATTCGGAATGTATCTGACCCGACACTTGCAGCAGCTGGAGAGGCCACAAAAGTTCCTCACCAAAAGGATAAAGGGTCTCAAAATCTGTCCTATGCAGCCCGACTGAAAGAACTCCAGCTCTATCCAGTCGCTACCGCTTGCTCAGAGGTGACCTTTGCCTAACATACAAGGCCATCTCAAACTTAGATTTGATGAATATGCGTCACCTCAAAAATCTAGATCCATCAGAGCCACAAGGGCGGGAGACTTAAACCTCGACACGGCTATTAATAGGACGTGCTGGAGGGATAGATTCATCACCCAAAGACTCCCTATGCTGTGGAACAAAATCCCGGTACATGTGAGGCAGAGCACCTCGCTGGCCTTGTTCAAGAGAAATCTTGACCAATGGATGGGAGATCGCAGATATACCCCAGGAATTACCTCAGTGTCACTGCTCGACAGAGGCACAGCAAAATAATGGGTATAGTTCCCCATACTAAAGGGGTGGCGTAAGCCACAAAACAATGGGCTAGGCTTATAAATGCCCTCGGGCAGATAGCCTAGTATGAACCTATGAACCTATGAACCTTATTCTGTTTTTTCTGAAAAGCAGTGTTTAAATAACTGATCTGTTAACTATTTAAAACATTTTTTAGAGCCTGCTTGATGATTTTCGGCTGGTTTAAACATGTTCTAGTGTCTCACTGCTATCATTCTGCTGTTGTAACATACTCTAGTGTTTCCTGCTGAATCTAGGGTAGCTAGTAGCTGTAGCATAGTCCAGATACAGGCTAGCTGCTTTTGAAACTGTAATGGTTTGTTTGTTCTGAACACATTTTCTCAGCCATCTTGAATTAGGAAGGGGCCTATCTGCACTTTTGTGAGACAATTGTGCTGATTGGGACCTACCTGTCTGGTAAAGGGAAGCCAGTCTAGGGCATGGAATAAGCATCCTCACTGGTCCTTTTGAATCTTTCTAAAGTTTTTTTTACACATTTTTTATCTTATGGCATTTAGGCCCTGCATTTGAGCAGATTTTTGCTTGTTTGTGCATTATGCAGCACCACACACTGCTGCGCAGTAGTACTCCAAAGCCAGACAATTAAATTCAACAAATTGTCCCTAAAACCCAGGCAAGAAATATCCACTGAGCTCCTCTGTGATTGATTCTGAATAGCCACCCTCTAGTGACAACATTCCACAACCTAGCATTATGGACATTTGGACTACCCTTGTTTCTTCTGACAACCTCTCCTGAGGCAGTGTGGCAATTGCCTCATGTACACAGGCAACCTTCTACTAATAACACATTGTAGTACAGAGTGCAAGAGATTTAGAATCCATGCTCTCTCTCACTCAAAACAGTAACACAGAAAAGGTTGTCAACTCGCCTACCACTGCATATGCTCATAGTACCAGTACTCAGAAACATACTACTACTCATACACTTAGTATGTATCAAACACGTAAATCCACATATGCAGAGGTTCTCGAAAAACTTACTGAAACACCAGAGACCTCCAAAATACAAGACTGCTACAACTAACACAGTCCCCACAGCACCCAAGACACACAGCAACACTAGTATCTCATCCACCAAGCCAGTAAGGTGTAACACTCATAAAACAAATTTTCTTGTCATTGGAGACTCAGTAGTGAGATACCCGGATATCCCATTCACCAGGTTGGACATGGAGAAAGTCACTGTCAGCTGCCTGTCCAGTGCCAGGATTCATCAGATCACTCATGCACTCAGGTCTCACAGCAACAAGTACTGTTATGAGTCTGTCATAGTTCATGTTGGTATGAATGACCTGAGACGTACCTCACTGGACACTGGAGAGACATGGTTGAGCTCGATGAGTATGTGTCCAAGGGAAGTATGTCCCTAGCCTTAAACTACCCTCACCTAGAATGATGTCACAGTATAAACAAAAAAATGACTGATTTCAATAATTGGCCCAGTTTTGGTGTCTTTCAAAGGGGTTCCAGTTTCTGTCAGCTTGGGAAGCCATGGTCGACAAACCTCTCTGTTTGTCAGAGATGGTTTGCTCCTGGCACCTCTAGGGTATTGGCTGTTGGCAATGGCTCTTGCCTCCCTCATAGTGTCTTTTTTAGGCAAGGTCTCAAAACAACATTACCAATGTGAAATTAACCAGTCAGAACCAATTAAGGATCATGCTGCTAAATGCTAGGAACTTAAACCAAAAACTGCACTCTCTGGAAGCATTTCTATAACTAGAAGATGTCGATGTCTGTGCAGTCACAGAAACCTGATCCAAAGCCTCAGAGAGTACACCAGCCTTGCAAGGCTACAATGCGTTCCACAACTTCAGACCACAAAATGAATGTGTGAAAACCAAAGGAGGTGGTGTTTCAACCTATATTAGAGATAAATTCACATCCCTTCTATTTGGACTGGACAACTCCATGGAGTTACTCCAAGTCCAGGTTACAGTGGGTAAGACACCCATTCAAGTCATAGCCAGTTGTAGATCCCCTTCCATGGAACACAATGCACATGAAGCCTACCTGACCAAACTGTAAACTATCCAAATTTTACCAAACACACTGGTTATGGGGGATTTCAGTTATCCCTCCATCAACTGGGAAATGTACGCTAGCCCTAACTCACAAGCTCAGAAGTTCCTTGACTTTGTTAATTCAAATGCCCTGGTACAAATTGTCCATAGCCAAACAAGAGAAACAAACATTCTGGATTTGGTCCTCACCAACATGTCAAACAGATGCAGTGCTGCAACTGTCGGACTCTCGTTAGTTAAAACTGACCACAAATCAGTCACCTTTGAGCTGGCACTAACAGCACAACTCACAAAGAGTGAAATCAGACTAAAAAACTTCACCAAAGCAAACTATAGTGACAAACTAGGTGAAAGTATAAATGCATTCCAAGCCCCACCTCAAACTGGAAGTGGTAACTATGCCAAAGCTTACACTAAAGCCCTGTACAATCACTTGCATAAATGTATAAACTCGGCTGTACCAGAAAGAATCAAAGCCAGAGCCCCAAGTAAAAACAAGCTGCCATGGTAGACATCCTGCATCAACAAACTTTAAATAAACTCAAAAAGTTGCTGTCCAAGAAAACAAAGGCAAGGCCACAACAATGAAAAAGCACCATCCCCAGCCTCAACAGGCAAAAAAGACTACTTGTCAAATCCGGTAAGGGCTTCTTTGAGAGAATTGTAGCAAGTACAGCCAAGGATAACCTAAAGGGTAGGACCCAAGCATGTGCAGAAGTAGTGGTCAGTGGTATCACACACACAGAGACCCCACAAGAGATGGCAAACGTATTAGCTGATAGATTTGGCAAACATTTCACTCCCTTATCCCCTCCTAACTTACAACAAACCTTCCCGCAAACTTTCCCCCCACCCTACATATCTAAAGAGCAGGTCTTCAAAGCCTTGTCCGAGGGAAAAAACACAGCCTCTACGGGACCAGATGACATCCCAGGCTGTCTTCTAAACAGGCTAAAACACGAACTAGCATCAACACTAAGTACCCTTTTCAATCAGAGCCCAATCACAGGCTTTGTTTCTGTGGAATGGAGAAAAGCAACAGTCTTTCCCCTCCACGAAGGTGGCCTAGCAATAGCCTCAGGGAATTACAAACCCATAACCCTGGTTTTGTTTTGCTAAGGATATATATACAAACATTTCCAGAATGTTTGGGTTCTTCTAGATGTGGTAAGTGTTCTGTTTGTGCACATATTTTTCTGAAGTGCAGGCAAACATAAGGGGATTGTGGCTGACAAAATTTACAGATGACTGCAAACTGGGCACCATAATTGACACTCCATCAGACACAGACATCCTCCAGAGAGGTCTCATAGAAATGGATAACTGGTGCCAGAGCCATGGCCTTAAGCTAAATGCCAAAAAATGTATAGTCATACCCTTTGGGAAAAACAAGGTAACCCCTAATTACCACATAGGTGGTAATCCATTAAACACGGAAGAAGTTATCAGGGACCTGGGGACCTAAGTTGACAGTAACCTCTCTTTTGACACTCACATTGCCAAAGTGGTTAGGAAGACCTTCTACATTGCCCACCTGATCATGAAGGGATTCACATCCAGATCAGGAGAGGTCATTGTACCCCTGTACTCTTCACTTATCAGACCAATAATTGAGTACAACGCCCCATTCAGAATGTACCTTACCCGACACCTACAGCAGTTGGAAAGACCCCAAAAGTTCCTCACCAAAAGGATAAAGGGGCTCAAACATATGTCATACACTGCTCGACTGAAGAAACTCCTGCTCTATTCAGTCGCATACCGTCTGCTCAGAGGTGATCTGTGCCTGACATACAGGGCCATGTCCAGCCTGGAATTAATGGACATGCTCCACCTCAAGAAATCCAAATCCACCAGAGCCACGAGAGCAAGAGACTTAAACCTCAACACGGATATAAATAGGATGTGCCAGAGGGACAGATTCATCACCCAGAGACTCCCTACACTATGGAACAGAATCCCAGTCCATGTGAGGCAGAGCCTTTCACTGACTCTGTTCAAGAGAAATCTTGACGAGTGGATGGGAGATCGTAGGTTTACCCCGGGAATCATCTCTGTGTCACTGCTGGACAGAGGCACAGCAAACTAATGGGTATAGTATTCTCATCCTAAGGGGTGGTGAAAGCCACACACACTCTGGCTAGGCTTATAAATGCCCTAGGGCAGATAGCCTAGTATGAACCTATGAACCTATGAACCTATATTATAAATGCTTTTCAATTTATTAATGATGTTAAATTTATGCCTAAAGGTCATTTACTTGTGAAAGTAAAGGGGTATTCTATGTATTGCGATGTCCCTGTAATTTATTTTATGTTGGAGAAATGAAACAAATGTTCTGTGTTAGATTTTTGGAACATTTGAGAGACATTAAAAATCAAAGGGAGGAAGAGGTTATTTCTGTACATGTTAAAACAGCACATGATAATCATTTGTTGAAGTATTTTGGAACAGATTAATTATTCATATGAAAATGAAGTATTATTGAAAAAAACTTTTATATAAAGAATGTATTTATATTTTAAAGTATAATACATTAGTCCCTATGGGACTTAATGATGAGTTAAATTGGAAATGTTTGCTTTAAGAAAGGATTTTTCTTATTTATTTAATTGGTGAATTGAATACGTGTTTATTGATTGTTTAGAATGTATGGAGAAGTATAAAGGACCTTGCCTGTATTTTCAGTTTGTATTCCGTGAAGGTGGTTACACCAAGACGCTAGAAGTGATTAAAATATTGGTGATTTTAACATCTTGGCAGTTTTATTTCTTTATCCTTTTTGGATCTATTAGTTGTTTTATAGTTTGGAGATTGGTGTTGTTGTTTTACATTCCCATAAGCCTGATCAGCCTCATCTGTAAGGCCATGGAATATGTCATTATGGACCTCTTATCCAAAGGGGGATATTCCAGGGTGAATCTGTTACCACTGCTCTTTTGCCTTGCCCATAACCCATTAAGCTGTCTGCTAAACAGATTACGTCATGGCTATAGTTTGGCTCCCAGAAAATAACAATGTGTAAAGGCTTCTCATTTTCTCTTTGTCGATGATTTAAAACTTTACAGCTCATCAGATGACGAATTGAAAGCATACCTGCAAGTAGTCAAAACTTTTTCAGATGATGTAAGAATGTCATTTGGTCTTGATAAATGTGCAAAAGCAACCTTTAAAGCAGGAAAGCTGCAGCAACAACAAAACAGCAGTTTGGGACAAGAATGTGATATAAAAGAACTTGAGCAAGAGGGAGTGTATAAATACTTGGGAACTGATGAAGGATCAACAATGTAACAGGAACAAATGTGAATAAAACTCAGAAAGGAGTATTTTAGAAGACTTAAATTATTCCTGAAAACAGTGATGACATCTAGGAGCAAAGTTCAAGCTATAAACGAATTTGCTCTTCTTGTCCTAACTTACAGTTTTGAAGTGATTGTCTGGCCCCAAAGGTGTTGGATAGATTAGACAAGAAAAGAAGAAAGATGCTTCATGCTCATCAAATGATTTATAAAAATCAGTGGATAGCAAGATTATATATTCCCTGTTCCAAAGGAGGTATGGGCCTCCTTAAAATTGATTACATGTATAGATCTGCAATCATGGGACTGCATACATATCTGCTGACCTCACGAGACCCAAACATAGTGAGAGTTTTGAAACATGAGAATAAATCTAAGATGACTTCTCTTCTTAGTCTAGCAGAAGCATATTGGCGTCAAGCGGGAATGGAAATCAAACTAGAAGTAGATAAAAATCAGGCAGCAACTGACTATATCAAAAAACAAAAAAAGAATATAAGGTGAAGGATCAGCTGAGAAGGCAGGAAATGTGGAAAATGCATAAATATAGCTGCAAGTATAGAAAACACCTGGAACAACCTCATATTGATCAGGATGGAATGCAGATGGTTAAGGAGAGGCAAATTCAAACCAAAAGATAAAAGGTTAATATTGGCGGCCCAAAATAGTGGAAAATATACACGTTGGTTTAGAAAGTCCATTGGACATGTGGGAGAAACAGACAAATGTAGGTTTTGTAAAACAGAACTGGAAACAGTTGCACACCTCGTTGCTGGTTGTGACATGCTAATCGCAGAAGGACTTTATACTGAAAGGCATAATAATGTGGAAAGACTGTTGCACTGGGAATTGTGCAAACATTATGGTACTGAAGTAGCTGAAAAACACTGGAAACATGAGCCACAAAGCATAAAAGAAAAGGATGAAGTCTACATCACGTGGAATCACCCATTACCAATAGTTCAAAAAATAGATGCGAGAAAACCAGATATAGTGGACCGTGAAAAAAAGACAAAAGTAGCATTAATCATTGAATTTGCTACACCCAGTAAATACAGTATTTGGTGTACAGAGAGACACAAAGTCATAAAATATCAGGATCTGGAGGCAGAAATGAGAGCAATGTGGAAGAAAGATACCCAAATAGTTCCAATAGTAGTAAGAGCAATGAGTCTTATAAAAAAATCTACAATTGTCTTTAGATGTGTTTCCGACACATATAACTCCATACAAATTGCAGGAGTCATTACGTGGCATATTGCGGGTGATGTGAAGAGCACATCAGGTTGACATCAAAGACTGAAACAATACTAATTTCATGAACATTAATCATACTTTGACTTAGGAATGGGGTCCATTCCAGTCATGGTATTAGATACCCAAAAGATTTAGAGAATTTAAATAGAAAAACCTCATAAATAAAAATACAGGTGACCTCCAAACCCTGGATCCTACCCAGTTTGGCTTCATGAAGGGCCAATCCTGCCTGTTAAATCTGGTGGATTTCTTTGAAAATGTGACCAAGGCCATTGACGAGGACAAATCTGTGCACACGGCATACCTCGACCTGGCAAAGGCTTTCAGCACAATCCCACATTCAGGAATTACAGATAAACTTAGCAAATGGAATGTAAACCCCTTTGTTGTAAGATTGGTTGCCAAGTGGCTCACAAACCAGACACACACTGTCAAAATGGGTGACTCCACATCAAACAGTAGATCTGTTACCACTGGGGTGCCATAGGGGTCAGTGCTGGGCCCTCTACTGTTTGTTATATACTTCTCAGAAGTTCAGGTCAAAACTAAGGGGTTGTAGCTGACCAGGTTTGCAGACAACTGCAAACTACGTGCAGTCATTGAATCCACAAATTATGTCAGTATACTCCAGGAGGGTCTCCCACAGACCAAGGATTGGTGTATTAGTCATGGTCTCAAACTGAATGCAAAGAAATGCATCATTCCCTTTGGCATAACAAGGTCACCTAACACCTCACACTATCAATCAACAAAAATACCCTAAGTACCCAAGAAGTGGTAAGGGACCTCAGAGATTTCTAATAAAGAAGATCAAAGGGCTCCAGCATGTGCCTTACACTGACCAACTAAAGTTCATGTCACTGTACTCTATATCTTATAGACTTCTTAGAGGAGACTTATGCCTGGCCTACAGAGCAATCCAAGATCCAGACCTAATGAACTTGATGCATATCCGTAAAACAAACAGGACTAGGGTTACCTGTTCCAGGGACCTAAATATGGCCTGCAACTTAAATAGAACATGCTGGAGGGACAGATTTATCTCCCAGCCACTGTCATAGGTTCATAGGTTCATAGGTTCATACTAGGCTATCTGCCCAAGGGCATTTATAAGCCTAGCCCATAGTTATGTGGCTTTCGCCACCCCTTTAGTTTGAATAAAAACTATGCCTATCATTTTTCTGTGCCTCTGTCAAGCAGTGACACTGAAGTAATCCCTGGGGTATATCTGCGATCTCCCATCCATTGGTCAAGATTCCTCTTGAACAAGGCCAGCGAGGTGCTCTGCCTCACATGTACCGGGATTTTGTTCCACAGCATAGGGAGTCTCTGGGTGATGAATCTGTCCCTCCAGCACGTTCTATTTATAACCGTGTCAAGGTTTAAGTCTCCCGCCCTTGTGGTTCTGAGGGATCTAGATTTTTGAGGTGAAGCATATTCATCAAATCTGGGTTTGACATGGCCTTATATGTCAGGCACAGGTCACCTCTGAGCAAGCGGTATGAGACTGAATAAAGCTGGAGTTCTTTCAGTCGGGCAGCATAAGACATATTTTTGAGACCCTTTATCCTTTTGGTGAGGAACTTTTGGGGCCTTTCAAGCTGCATCAGGTGTCTGGTCAGATACATTCGAACGGGCATTGTACTCAATCATAGGTCTAATGAGTGATGAGTACAGGGGACGATGACCTCCCTTGATCTAGATGTGAATCCCTTCATGATCAGGTGGGCGATATAGAAGGTTTTCCTAACTACTTTAGCAACATGAGTGTCAAAGCGAAGACTACTGTCAACTTGGGTCCCCAGATCCCTGATGACTTTTTCTGTGCTCAGTGGATTGTCACCTATATGGTAGCTAGGGGTAACCTTGTTTTTCCTGAAGGGTATGACTATGCATTTTTGGCGTTTAACTTCAGGCCATGGCTCTGGCACCAGTTATCCGTTTCTGTGAGGCCCTTCTGGAGGATATCTGTGTCAGATGTGTTTTCGACTATGGCCCAGTTTGCAGTCATCTGCAAACTTTGTCAGCCATAACCCTCCTGTGTTTGCTTGTACTTCAGAAAAGTAGATGCCGAACAAGAGTGGACCCAGGACTGAGCCCTGTGGGACACCACTTGTGACAGGCTTTGAGTCTGACATGGCTCCAGCAACTCTGACCCTGTGGGTTCTGTCGCTTAGCCAGTTTGCAACCCATCTTGTGATGTATGGGTTTACATTCAAGCTGATGAGTTTTTCGATGATACCTGAGTGGGGTATTGTGTCGAAGGCCTTTGCCAGGTCGAGGTAGGCTGTATGGACTGCCTTTCCCTCATCAATGGCCTTGGTGACTGTCTCGAAAAAGTCAACCAAGTTTAAGAGGCAGGATCTGCCTTTGACAAAGCCAAACTGGGTTGGATCCAAAGTCTGCAAGTTCCCTATGTCTTTATTTATGAGTTCCATTATGATCCTCTCCATGGCTTTGCAGATAAGGCTTGTCAAGCTAATGGGGCGGTAATTTCCAGGGTCTGTGGAGGCACCGCCCTTATGAAGTGGGACCACAGTCGCCGTGCGCCACTCCTTGGGTGCGTATCCTGAGGTGAGGCTAAGATTAAACAGCTGTCCTAACTGTGGGTTTAATTCCTCGTTGAGTTCATGAAGCACACAGCCGGGGACACCATCCGGTCCCATGGATGCTGTGTTTTTGCCTTAGTGAGGGCAGTTCTCACCTGGGCGTTGGAGATGTTTGGGGGCTACAATCCTCTGGAATAGATATCTCTCCTTTTGGGGGGGGAGAAGTTTGCACTGAACCTGTCAGCCAGTATGTTAGCAATGTGTGTAGGTTCAGTAATTTTCACATCATTTTGAACTAATTCTGAGCATATCTGGGAGTTTCCTCCTAGGTTTCTAACATAGCTAAAGAAGGCCTTATGATTGTCTTTAGAGTCCTTGGCGATTTTTCTCTCAAAATTTGCCTTTGATGATTTTATGAGAGCTCTTAGTTTTTACTTATAATGATCAAAGGTGTCTTACCTTTCAAGGATTTTGCTCTATCTTGTAGTAGCTTCCTCCTTTTGTTGTAGAGCTTGTTTATGGCTGGGGTCCACCAGACTGGACGCTTGCCTTTGGTACAGAGAGTCTTAGTTTTGTTTGGGATTGCCTGATCCATGCAGTCCTGTAGGTGCTGGTAGAAGGCATTTGTAAGTGATTCAGCGGTTTGAGTAATGTTTACCACTGGCTCAGGGGCCTTAAAGGAGACCACACTAGTTTTTAGAAGTGTGAAATCGGCTTTTGAGAAGTTTTTCACTGTGGTCTTTTTGTTTCAGGTGGGGCGGGATGAGGACCTCCAGCGAGATTAGTTTATGATCTGATCTCACCAGTGAGGGGTATACTTCGGTGTTGAACATTTTGATCCCATGTTCGTGATGATGAGATCAAGTATGTTTTCACCTCTTGTGGGGATGGTGACTAGTTGTTCCATGGCATTTGAGTTTATGAACTCCAGGAATCTTTGGGTTAGAGTGTTCGGGCTTGAGTAGTGTTCCCAGTCTATATTAGGGTAGTTGAAGTCACCTAGTATGATGGTGTTTGGAGATACATTTATCCCCTCCAATGTTTTCAGGAAGGCCATGTGAGGTTCCTGAGTTTGAGAGGGTGGCCTGTAACATGCTACAAATTGCAGAGCAGTCTTGCCTATGGTTAATTGCACCTGGATGGTCTCCGATGCATCGTGCGTTGCCACCAACCTTGAGGTGTGGGTGTCCTTTATGAATATGGACACCCCTCCTTTCTTGGTGTTGTCCGGATTTTGGGGCGGAACGCATGATATGAGGTGAAACCTGTTAGTGCTGGGGTGCTCTCAGGAGCCTTGAACCAGGTTTCTGTCACAGCACAGACATCGATGTTCTCCATATTGAGAAGGGCCTCGAGTGCGTGCATCTTGAGATTGAGACTTCTGGCATTGAGCAGCATTACCCTTAGTTTTTTTCCTTTTGGTGTTCTAGGGTGGTAGGTTTAGAATTTGAGCCTTGCCTAAAAAGGCACTATGGGGTGGCAAGAGCCTTTGCCAATATCCGGAAGCCCAGGGTGACAGGTGCAAGCCGTCCCTTGCGAAGCAGCGTGGCTTGTCCAGCATGTCATCCCAGGCAGACAGACATTGGATCCCCTTTGAATGACACCAGAATTTAAGCCAATTATTAAAGCTGATCATCTTATCACTGTATTGTGGCATCATTCTAGGTGAAGGTAGGATACTGCTCAAGGTCAGGGTCATACCTGCCTGGGCTACATAATCAGAGAGCTCCTCGACGTCCCTTTTCATGTAGTCCAAGGAGGTACGTCTCAGGTCGTTGACACCAGCGTGGACAATGACTGAGTCGTACTTGTACCTGCTGTTGAGAGACCTGAGTGCTTGCGTTATGTGGCGGATTCTAGCGCCCGACAGGCAGCTTACTGTGACCTTCTCCTTACTCAGTCTGGTGAGCGGGACGTCAGTGTGTCTGACTATGGAATCACCAATGACAAGTGTGTCTGGCATTTTGTTTGGCCTTAAGGGCTGTGACTGTTTGACACTCTGACTGTGTGGTCTATGTGTTGCATGTGTTGGGTCGTGAGGTGGTAGTTGTTTGGGTGTCTGCTTTGGTGGCCTCTGCTGTTTTGGTAAATTTTTGATCAGAGCCTCGAGTATGTCTTTGTGTGAGTATGTGTATGATTTGAAGTTGTGATGGTACCATGTGTGACTGGGTATGTATTGTGTGTGGTTACCTTCTCCTCCTGTCTGGTCTTGCCAGTCCTATGTTGAGAGAGCTCAGCCTCCAGTTTGGCCGTATAGTTGCATCTCTCGCATGTATTTGTGTTTTGTGGGAGAAGGAGAGGATTGTCTGTGTACATGAGGCAATTGTAACATTGCCTCAATATTCCCAGGTTCACCAGTTGAGCTGGAGAGGACACTAGCAACTGATCCCTCGACATACTAGAAGTAGTAGATAAAGAACTTTCAAAGGACTCCGGGGAAGTGGGTTTTAGGCTGGTGGGGTACTATCTATAATAAGAGTGCTTTATCAAGGTGCAAGTACTGTAGGAGTAAGTGCTAGGCTTTACAGATAGAGAATAGTCTACTTGGGAATCAAGTAGAGATGAACTTTTCAGTTATAGGATATGCTGGTTAGATCAGCAGTACAGTTTAGCGTGTTTTATAGCAGGGGCTGAAGGGAGCTAGGAATTGGCCCAAACGACCAATGGACTACTAGTTTCTGGCTGAAACTTCACCAAATCGGACAAAAGGCGCTCAGTGCTTCCCACTCCCACTGGTAAGCAAAGAAACTTCCCTCCTTCCTAATAAGGCAATGGATCAGTAACAGGAACTAAAAACAAAGCCCAGGGATCAGCAACTCTGAAACTGGACTACTCTAGTTCAGTAAAGTGGGAAAACAAGAGATTTTTTGTTTTATTACAGAGATAAGGAAAAAACAGACAGTAAATGCTATAAATGCTGTAAATCGGCTAGCGCACTTTAGTGTGTAGCCTACAGAAACAATTTGCAACAATTAGTAACTTAAAGTGCAATAAACAGTGTAAAATGCAGAAATCACTTAAAGTAGCAGTAAAACAGGCGAAATGCAGTCGCTAGCTTAATAACAGTGGGAAAGCCACAAAAATACTTATATCTGGTAGAAAGTCACTCTTTTAGCTCTCTGCTGCTTGGATCACTCTGCAGGCCACCACGAGGATCTGTGCAGAGTTGGTACAAGCTGGAAAACGTGTTTAGCGTGTTTTATAGCAGGGGCTGAAAGGAGCTAGGAATTGGCCCAAACGACCAATAGACTACTAGTTTCTGGCTGAAACTTCACCAATTCGGACAAAAGGCTGCTCAGTGCTTCCCACTCCCACTGGTAAGCAAAGAAACTTCCCTCCTTCCTAATAAGGCAATGGATCAGTAACAGGAACTAAAAACAAAGCCCAGGGATCAGCAACTCTGAAACTGGACTACTCTAGTTCAGTAAGGTGGGAAAACAAGAGATTTTTTTTTTTTTTTACAGAGACAAGGAAAAAAACAGACAGTAAATGCTATAAATGCTTTTAAGTGGCTAGCACACTTGAGTGTGTTAGCCTACAGGTAAAATTAAGCAACAAATAACTTTTAAGAGTGCAAAACAGTTAATCAACACAAAAACAGTTTAAATAGAATGCAGAGCTGTATAAACAGGCTAAGATGCAGTCGCTAAGCAGTAAATATTCAAAAAGCCAGAAAAAATACTTAAATCAGTTATAGCAAATACAGTTATAACAAATGCTCTGAAATATACTGTATATTTCCAATATGTTTGAGAAGGACAGTCAGAACACAAGAAGGTTCAGGCGAAAAAGAAAAAAAAGTTTTGTTTTACTTTTTGAAAAGGTAAAAAGGAGGAACAGAAGGCCTTATCAAATGTTCTCTCTGTATTAAGAAGAATGAGCTAATGACACTAGACTGGGAGGTGTGTCACAGTAGGGGCGGGCAACTGCAAAGCCACCAAGTATAAGAGCAAGACACCAACAGGGAGGGAGGGTGGGACAAAATAGCCTAAGACAACAAGCACTACAGATTCTGAAAGTTTTTAAACAGATAAAGATTTCTGAAGATTCTGAATAGACAAAGTGCTTTATATATATTAAATTATAAAACAGTAATCTGTTAAAATAATCAAAAGATACTTATATTTTGTAGCTCAGTTGCGGTCAAACAACTTCTCCAGCCTGCACCAAAGACCAGAACAACAACTTTTTTTTTTTTTTTTTTACAAGAACACAAAAGAACCAGCCCACACTAGCCAAGAGATAATTACACAGAGTAAATGTTTCAGTTTATACAATAGCCTAAGACAACAAGCACTACAGATTCTGAAAGTTTTTAAACAGATAAAGATTTCTGAAGATTCTGAATAGACAAAGTGCTTTATATATATTAAATTATAAAAACAGTAATCTGTTAAAATAATCAAAAGATACTTATATTTTGTAGCTCAGTTGCGGTCAAACAACTTCTCCAGCCTGCACCAAAGACCAGAACAACAACTTTTTTTTTTTTTTTTTTTACAAGAACACAAAAGAACCAGCCTCCACTAGCCAAGAGATAATTACACAGAGTAAATGTTTCAGTTTATACAATAGCCTAAGACAACAAGCACTACAGATTCTGAAAGTTTTTAAACAGATAAAGATTTCTGAAGATTCTGAATAGACAAAGTGCTTTATATATATTAAATTATAAAAACAGTAATCTGTTAAAATAATCAAAAGATACTTATATTTTGTAGCTCAGTTGCGGTCAAACAACTTCTCCAGCCTGCACCAAAGACCAGAACAACAACTTTTTTTTTTTTTTTTTTTACAAGAACACAAAAGAACCAGCCCCACTAGCCAAGAGATAATTACACAGAGTAAATGTTTCAGTTTATACAATAGCCTAAGACAACAAGCACTACAGATTCTGAAAGTTTTTAAACAGATAAAGATTTCTGAAGATTCTGAATAGACAAAGTGCTTTATATATATTAAATTATAAAAACAGTAATCTGTTAAAATAATCAAAAGATACTTATATTTTGTAGCTCAGTTGCGGTCAAACAACTTCTCCAGCCTGCACCAAAGACCAGAACAACAACTTTTTTTTTTTTTTTTTTACAAGAACACAAAAGAACCAGCCCCCACTAGCCAAGAGATAATTACACAGAGTAAATGTTTCAGTTTATACAATAGCCTAAGACAACAAGCACTACAGATTCTGAAAGTTTTTAAACAGATAAAGATTTCTGAAGATTCTGAATAGACAAAGTGCTTTATATATATTAAATTATAAAAACAGTAATCTGTTAAAATAATCAAAAGATACTTATATTTTGTAGCTCAGTTGCGGTCAAACAACTTCTCCAGCCTGCACCAAAGACCAGAACAACAACTTTTTTTTTTTTTTTTTTACAAGAACACAAAAGAACCAGCCCCCACTAGCCAAGAGATAATTACACAGAGTAAATGTTTCAGTTTATACAATAGCCTAAGACAACAAGCACTACAGATTCTGAAAGTTTTTAAACAGATAAAGATTTCTGAAGATTCTGAATAGACAAAGTGCTTTATATATATTAAATTATAAAAACAGTAATCTGTTAAAATAATCAAAAGATACTTATATTTTGTAGCTCAGTTGCGGTCAAACAACTTCTCCAGCCTGCACCAAAGACCAGAACAACAACTTTTTTTTTTTTTTTTTTTACAAGAACACAAAAGAACCAGCCCCACTAGCCAAGAGATAATTACACAGAGTAAATGTTTCAGTTTATACAATAGCCTAAGACAACAAGCACTACAGATTCTGAAAGTTTTTAAACAGATAAAGATTTCTGAAGATTCTGAATAGACAAAGTGCTTTATATATATTAAATTATAAAAACAGTAATCTGTTAAAATAATCAAAAGATACTTATATTTTGTAGCTCAGTTGCGGTCAAACAACTTCTCCAGCCTGCACCAAAGACCAGAACAACAACTTTTTTTTTTTTTTTTTTTACAAGAACACAAAAGAACCAGCCCCCACTAGCCAAGAGATAATTACACAGAGTAAATGTTTCAGTTTATACAATAGCCTAAGACAACAAGCACTACAGATTCTGAAAGTTTTTAAACAGATAAAGATTTCTGAAGATTCTGAATAGACAAAGTGCTTTATATATATTAAATTATAAAAACAGTAATCTGTTAAAATAATCAAAAGATACTTATATTTTGTAGCTCAGTTGCGGTCAAACAACTTCTCCAGCCTGCACCAAAGACCAGAACAACAACTTTTTTTTTTTTTTTTTTTACAAGAACACAAAAGAACCAGCCCACACTAGCCAAGAGATAATTACACAGAGTAAATGTTTCAGTTTATACAATAGCCTAAGACAACAAGCACTACAGATTCTGAAAGTTTTTAAACAGATAAAGATTTCTGAAGATTCTGAATAGACAAAGTGCTTTATATATATTAAATTATAAAAACAGTAATCTGTTAAAATAATCAAAAGATACTTATATTTTGTAGCTCAGTTGCGGTCAAACAACTTCTCCAGCCTGCACCAAAGACCAGAACAACAACTTTTTTTTTTTTTTTTTTTACAAGAACACAAAAGAACCAGCCCCCACTAGCCAAGAGATAATTACACAGAGTAAATGTTTCAGTTTATACAATAGCCTAAGACAACAAGCACTACAGATTCTGAAAGTTTTTAAACAGATAAAGATTTCTGAAGATTCTGAATAGACAAAGTGCTTTATATATATTAAATTATAAAAACAGTAATCTGTTAAAATAATCAAAAGATACTTATATTTTGTAGCTCAGTTGCGGTCAAACAACTTCTCCAGCCTGCACCAAAGACCAGAACAACAACTTTTTTTTTTTTTTTTTTTACAAGAACACAAAAGAACCAGCCCCACTAGCCAAGAGATAATTACACAGAGTAAATGTTTCAGTTTATACAATAGCCTAAGACAACAAGCACTACAGATTCTGAAAGTTTTTAAACAGATAAAGATTTCTGAAGATTCTGAATAGACAAAGTGCTTTATATATATTAAATTATAAAAACAGTAATCTGTTAAAATAATCAAAAGATACTTATATTTTGTAGCTCAGTTGCGGTCAAACAACTTCTCCAGCCTGCACCAAAGACCAGAACAACAACTTTTTTTTTTTTTTTTTTTACAAGAACACAAAAGAACCAGCCCCACTAGCCAAGAGATAATTACACAGAGTAAATGTTTCAGTTTATACAATAGCCTAAGACAACAAGCACTACAGATTCTGAAAGTTTTTAAACAGATAAAGATTTCTGAAGATTCTGAATAGACAAAGTGCTTTATATATATTAAATTATAAAAACAGTAATCTGTTAAAATAATCAAAAGATACTTATATTTTGTAGCTCAGTTGCGGTCAAACAACTTCTCCAGCCTGCACCAAAGACCAGAACAACAACTTTTTTTTTTTTTTTTTTTACAAGAACACAAAAGAACCAGCCCCCACTAGCCAAGAGATAATTACACAGAGTAAATGTTTCAGTTTATACAATAGCCTAAGACAACAAGCACTACAGATTCTGAAAGTTTTTAAACAGATAAAGATTTCTGAAGATTCTGAATAGACAAAGTGCTTTATATATATTAAATTATAAAAACAGTAATCTGTTAAAATAATCAAAAGATACTTATATTTTGTAGCTCAGTTGCGGTCAAACAACTTCTCCAGCCTGCACCAAAGACCAGAACAACAACTTTTTTTTTTTTTTTTTTTACAAGAACACAAAAGAACCAGCCCCACTAGCCAAGAGATAATTACACAGAGTAAATGTTTCAGTTTATACAATAGCCTAAGACAACAAGCACTACAGATTCTGAAAGTTTTTAAACAGATAAAGATTTCTGAAGATTCTGAATAGACAAAGTGCTTTATATATATTAAATTATAAAAACAGTAATCTGTTAAAATAATCAAAAGATACTTATATTTTGTAGCTCAGTTGCGGTCAAACAACTTCTCCAGCCTGCACCAAAGACCAGAACAACAACTTTTTTTTTTTTTTTTTTTACAAGAACACAAAAGAACCAGCCTACACTAGCCAAGAGATAATTACACAGAGTAAATGTTTCAGTTTATACAATAGCCTAAGACAACAAGCACTACAGATTCTGAAAGTTTTTAAACAGATAAAGATTTCTGAAGATTCTGAATAGACAAAGTGCTTTATATATATTAAATTATAAAAACAGTAATCTGTTAAAATAATCAAAAGATACTTATATTTTGTAGCTCAGTTGCGGTCAAACAACTTCTCCAGCCTGCACCAAAGACCAGAACAACAACTTTTTTTTTTTTTTTTTTTACAAGAACACAAATGAACCAGCCCCAACTAGCCAAGAGATAATTACACAGAGTAAATGTTTCAGTTTATACAATAGCCTAAGACAACAAGCACTACAGATTCTGAAAGTTTTTAAACAGATAAAGATTTCTGAAGATTCTGAATAGACAAAGTGCTTTATATATATTAAATTATAAAAACAGTAATCTGTTAAAATAATCAAAAGATACTTATATTTTGTAGCTCAGTTGCGGTCAAACAACTTCTCCAGCCTGCACCAAAGACCAGAACAACAACTTTTTTTTTTTTTTTTTTTACAAGAACACAAAAGAACCAGCCCCACTAGCCAAGAGATAATTACACAGAGTAAATGTTTCAGTTTATACAATAGCCTAAGACAACAAGCACTACAGATTCTGAAAGTTTTTAAACAGATAAAGATTTCTGAAGATTCTGAATAGACAAAGTGCTTTATATATATTAAATTATAAAAACAGTAATCTGTTAAAATAATCAAAAGATACTTATATTTTGTAGCTCAGTTGCGGTCAAACAACTTCTCCAGCCTGCACCAAAGACCAGAACAACAACTTTTTTTTTTTTTTTTTTACAAGAACACAAAAGAACCAGCCCCCACTAGCCAAGAGATAATTACACAGAGTAAATGTTTCAGTTTATACAATAGCCTAAGACAACAAGCACTACAGATTCTGAAAGTTTTTAAACAGATAAAGATTTCTGAAGATTCTGAATAGACAAAGTGCTTTATATATATTAAATTATAAAACAGTAATCTGTTAAAATAATCAAAAGATACTTATATTTTGTAGCTCAGTTGCGGTCAAACAACTTCTCCAGCCTGCACCAAAGACCAGAACAACAACTTTTTTTTTTTTTTTTTTTACAAGAACACAAAAGAACCAGCCCCACTAGCCAAGAGATAATTACACAGAGTAAATGTTTCAGTTTATACAATAGCCTAAGACAACAAGCACTACAGATTCTGAAAGTTTTTAAACAGATAAAGATTTCTGAAGATTCTGAATAGACAAAGTGCTTTATATATATTAAATTATAAAAACAGTAATCTGTTAAAATAATCAAAAGATACTTATATTTTGTAGCTCAGTTGCGGTCAAACAACTTCTCCAGCCTGCACCAAAGACCAGAACAACAACTTTTTTTTTTTTTTTTTACAAGAACACAAAAGAACCAGCCCCACTAGCCAAGAGATAATTACACAGAGTAAATGTTTCAGTTTATACAATAGCCTAAGACAACAAGCACTACAGATTCTGAAAGTTTTAAAACAGATAAAGATTTCTGAAGATTCTGAATAGACAAAGTGCTTTATATATATTAAATTATAAAAACAGTAATCTGTTAAAATAATCAAAAGATACTTATATTTTGTAGCTCAGTTGCGGTCAAACAACTTCTCCAGCCTGCACCAAAGACCAGAACAACAACTTTTTTTTTTTTTTTTTTACAAGAACACAAAAGAACCAGCCCCCACTAGCCAAGAGATAATTACACAGAGTAAATGTTTCAGTTTATACAATAGCCTAAGACAACAAGCACTACAGATTCTGAAAGTTTTTAAACAGATAAAGATTTCTGAAGATTCTGAATAGACAAAGTGCTTTATATATATTAAATTATAAAAACAGTAATCTGTTAAAATAATCAAAAGATACTTATATTTTGTAGCTCAGTTGCGGTCAAACAACTTCTCCAGCCTGCACCAAAGACCAGAACAACAACTTTTTTTTTTTTTTTTTTTACAAGAACACAAAAGAACCAGCCCCACTAGCCAAGAGATAATTACACAGAGTAAATGTTTCAGTTTATACAATAGCCTAAGACAACAAGCACTACAGATTCTGAAAGTTTTAAACAGATAAAGATTTCTGAAGATTCTGAATAGACAAAGTGCTTTATATATATTAAATTATAAAAACAGTAATCTGTTAAAATAATCAAAAGATACTTATATTTTGTAGCTCAGTTGCGGTCAAACAACTTCTCCAGCCTGCACCAAAGACCAGAACAACAACTTTTTTTTTTTTTTTTTTACAAGAACACAAAAGAACCAGCCCCACTAGCCAAGAGATAATTACACAGAGTAAATGTTTCAGTTTATACAATAGCCTAAGACAACAAGCACTACAGATTCTGAAAGTTTTTAAACAGATAAAGATTTCTGAAGATTCTGAATAGACAAAGTGCTTTATATATATTAAATTATAAAAACAGTAATCTGTTAAAATAATCAAAAGATACTTATATTTTGTAGCTCAGTTGCGGTCAAACAACTTCTCCAGCCTGCACCAAAGACCAGAACAACAACTTTTTTTTTTTTTTTTTTTACAAGAACACAAAAGAACCAGCCCCACTAGCCAAGAGATAATTACACAGAGTAAATGTTTCAGTTTATACAATAGCCTAAGACAACAAGCACTACAGATTCTGAAAGTTTTAAACAGATAAAGATTTCTGAAGATTCTGAATAGACAAAGTGCTTTATATATATTAAATTATAAAAACAGTAATCTGTTAAAATAATCAAAAGATACTTATATTTTGTAGCTCAGTTGCGGTCAAACAACTTCTCCAGCCTGCACCAAAGACCAGAACAACAACTTTTTTTTTTTTTTTTTTACAAGAACACAAAAGAACCAGCCCCACTAGCCAAGAGATAATTACACAGAGTAAATGTTTCAGTTTATACAATAGCCTAAGACAACAAGCACTACAGATTCTGAAAGTTTTTAAACAGATAAAGATTTCTGAAGATTCTGAATAGACAAAGTGCTTTATATATATTAAATTATAAAAACAGTAATCTGTTAAAATAATCAAAAGATACTTATATTTTGTAGCTCAGTTGCGGTCAAACAACTTCTCCAGCCTGCACCAAAGACCAGAACAACAACTTTTTTTTTTTTTTTTTTTACAAGAACACAAAAGAACCAGCCCCCACTAGCCAAGAGATAATTACACAGAGTAAATGTTTCAGTTTATACAATAGCCTAAGACAACAAGCACTACAGATTCTGAAAGTTTTTAAACAGATAAAGATTTCTGAAGATTCTGAATAGACAAAGTGCTTTATATATATTAAATTATAAAAACAGTAATCTGTTAAAATAATCAAAAGATACTTATATTTTGTAGCTCAGTTGCGGTCAAACAACTTCTCCAGCCTGCACCAAAGACCAGAACAACAACTTTTTTTTTTTTTTTTTTACAAGAACACAAAAGAACCAGCCCCCACTAGCCAAGAGATAATTACACAGAGTAAATGTTTCAGTTTATACAATAGCCTAAGACAACAAGCACTACAGATTCTGAAAGTTTTTAAACAGATAAAGATTTCTGAAGATTCTGAATAGACAAAGTGCTTTATATATATTAAATTATAAAAACAGTAATCTGTTAAAATAATCAAAAGATACTTATATTTTGTAGCTCAGTTGCGGTCAAACAACTTCTCCAGCCTGCACCAAAGACCAGAACAACAACTTTTTTTTTTTTTTTTTTTACAAGAACACAAAAGAACCAGCGGCCACTAGCCAAGAGATAATTACACAGAGTAAATGTTTCAGTTTATACAATAGCCTAAGACAACAAGCACTACAGATTCTGAAAGTTTTTAAACAGATAAAGATTTCTGAAGATTCTGAATAGACAAAGTGCTTTATATATATTAAATTATAAAAACAGTAATCTGTTAAAATAATCAAAAGATACTTATATTTTGTAGCTCAGTTGCGGTCAAACAACTTCTCCAGCCTGCACCAAAGACCAGAACAACAACTTTTTTTTTTTTTTTTTTACAAGAACACAAAAGAACCAGCACCCACTAGCCAAGAGATAATTACACAGAGTAAATGTTTCAGTTTATACAATAGCCTAAGACAACAAGCACTACAGATTCTGAAAGTTTTTAAACAGATAAAGATTTCTGAAGATTCTGAATAGACAAAGTGCTTTATATATATTAAATTATAAAAACAGTAATCTGTTAAAATAATCAAAAGATACTTATATTTTGTAGCTCAGTTGCGGTCAAACAACTTCTCCAGCCTGCACCAAAGACCAGAACAACAACTTTTTTTTTTTTTTTTTTACAAGAACACAAAAGAACCAGCCCCACTAGCCAAGAGATAATTACACAGAGTAAATGTTTCAGTTTATACAATAGCCTAAGACAACAAGCACTACAGATTCTGAAAGTTTTTAAACAGATAAAGATTTCTGAAGATTCTGAATAGACAAAGTGCTTTATATATATTAAATTATAAAAACAGTAATCTGTTAAAATAATCAAAAGATACTTATATTTTGTAGCTCAGTTGCGGTCAAACAACTTCTCCAGCCTGCACCAAAGACCAGAACAACAACTTTTTTTTTTTTTTTTTTTTACAAGAACACAAAAGAACCAGCCCCCACTAGCCAAGAGATAATTACACAGAGTAAATGTTTCAGTTTATACAATAGCCTAAGACAACAAGCACTACAGATTCTGAAAGTTTTTAAACAGATAAAGATTTCTGAAGATTCTGAATAGACAAAGTGCTTTATATATATTAAATTATAAAAACAGTAATCTGTTAAAATAATCAAAAGATACTTATATTTTGTAGCTCAGTTGCGGTCAAACAACTTCTCCAGCCTGCACCAAAGACCAGAACAACAACTTTTTTTTTTTTTTTTTTTACAAGAACACAAAAGAACCAGCCCCACTAGCCAAGAGATAATTACACAGAGTAAATGTTTCAGTTTATACAATAGCCTAAGACAACAAGCACTACAGATTCTGAAAGTTTTTAAACAGATAAAGATTTCTGAAGATTCTGAATAGACAAAGTGCTTTATATATATTAAATTATAAAAACAGTAATCTGTTAAAATAATCAAAAGATACTTATATTTTGTAGCTCAGTTGCGGTCAAACAACTTCTCCAGCCTGCACCAAAGACCAGAACAACAACTTTTTTTTTTTTTTTTTTTACAAGAACACAAAAGAACCAGCCCTCACTAGCCAAGAGATAATTACACAGAGTAAATGTTTCAGTTTATACAATAGCCTAAGACAACAAGCACTACAGATTCTGAAAGTTTTTAAACAGATAAAGATTTCTGAAGATTCTGAATAGACAAAGTGCTTTATATATATTAAATTATAAAAACAGTAATCTGTTAAAATAATCAAAAGATACTTATATTTTGTAGCTCAGTTGCGGTCAAACAACTTCTCCAGCCTGCACCAAAGACCAGAACAACAACTTTTTTTTTTTTTTTTTTTACAAGAACACAAAAGAACCAGCCCCCACTAGCCAAGAGATAATTACACAGAGTAAATGTTTCAGTTTATACAATAGCCTAAGACAACAAGCACTACAGATTCTGAAAGTTTTTAAACAGATAAAGATTTCTGAAGATTCTGAATAGACAAAGTGCTTTATATATATTAAATTATAAAAACAGTAATCTGTTAAAATAATCAAAAGATACTTATATTTTGTAGCTCAGTTGCGGTCAAACAACTTCTCCAGCCTGCACCAAAGACCAGAACAACAACTTTTTTTTTTTTTTTTTTTACAAGAACACAAAAGAACCAGCCCGCACTAGCCAAGAGATAATTACACAGAGTAAATGTTTCAGTTTATACAATAGCCTAAGACAACAAGCACTACAGATTCTGAAAGTTTTTAAACAGATAAAGATTTCTGAAGATTCTGAATAGACAAAGTGCTTTATATATATTAAATTATAAAACAGTAATCTGTTAAAATAATCAAAAGATACTTATATTTTGTAGCTCAGTTGCGGTCAAACAACTTCTCCAGCCTGCACCAAAGACCAGAACAACAACTTTTTTTTTTTTTTTTTTACAAGAACACAAAAGAACCAGCCCCACTAGCCAAGAGATAATTACACAGAGTAAATGTTTCAGTTTATACAATAGCCTAAGACAACAAGCACTACAGATTCTGAAAGTTTTTAAACAGATAAAGATTTCTGAAGATTCTGAATAGACAAAGTGCTTTATATATATTAAATTATAAAAACAGTAATCTGTTAAAATAATCAAAAGATACTTATATTTTGTAGCTCAGTTGCGGTCAAACAACTTCTCCAGCCTGCACCAAAGACCAGAACAACAACTTTTTTTTTTTTTTTTTTACAAGAACACAAAAGAACCAGCCCCCACTAGCCAAGAGATAATTACACAGAGTAAATGTTTCAGTTTATACAATAGCCTAAGACAACAAGCACTACAGATTCTGAAAGTTTTTAAACAGATAAAGATTTCTGAAGATTCTGAATAGACAAAGTGCTTTATATATATTAAATTATAAAAACAGTAATCTGTTAAAATAATCAAAAGATACTTATATTTTGTAGCTCAGTTGCGGTCAAACAACTTCTCCAGCCTGCACCAAAGACCAGAACAACAACTTTTTTTTTTTTTTTTTTACAAGAACACAAAAGAACCAGCCCCACTAGCCAAGAGATAATTACACAGAGTAAATGTTTCAGTTTATACAATAGCCTAAGACAACAAGCACTACAGATTCTGAAAGTTTTTAAACAGATAAAGATTTCTGAAGATTCTGAATAGACAAAGTGCTTTATATATATTAAATTATAAAAACAGTAATCTGTTAAAATAATCAAAAGATACTTATATTTTGTAGCTCAGTTGCGGTCAAACAACTTCTCCAGCCTGCACCAAAGACCAGAACAACAACTTTTTTTTTTTTTTTTTTTACAAGAACACAAAAGAACCAGCCCCCACTAGCCAAGAGATAATTACACAGAGTAAATGTTTCAGTTTATACAATAGCCTAAGACAACAAGCACTACAGATTCTGAAAGTTTTTAAACAGATAAAGATTTCTGAAGATTCTGAATAGACAAAGTGCTTTATATATATTAAATTATAAAAACAGTAATCTGTTAAAATAATCAAAAGATACTTATATTTTGTAGCTCAGTTGCGGTCAAACAACTTCTCCAGCCTGCACCAAAGACCAGAACAACAACTTTTTTTTTTTTTTTTTTTACAAGAACACAAAAGAACCAACTACACTAGCCAAGAGATAATTACACAGAGTAAATGTTTCAGTTTATACAATAGCCTAAGACAACAAGCACTACAGATTCTGAAAGTTTTTAAACAGATAAAGATTTCTGAAGATTCTGAATAGACAAAGTGCTTTATATATATTAAATTATAAAACAGTAATCTGTTAAAATAATCAAAAGATACTTATATTTTGTAGCTCAGTTGCGGTCAAACAACTTCTCCAGCCTGCACCAAAGACCAGAACAACAACTTTTTTTTTTTTTTTTTTACAAGAACACAAAAGAACCAGCCCCCACTAGCCAAGAGATAATTACACAGAGTAAATGTTTCAGTTTATACAATAGCCTAAGACAACAAGCACTACAGATTCTGAAAGTTTTTAAACAGATAAAGATTTCTGAAGATTCTGAATAGACAAAGTGCTTTATATATATTAAATTATAAAAACAGTAATCTGTTAAAATAATCAAAAGATACTTATATTTTGTAGCTCAGTTGCGGTCAAACAACTTCTCCAGCCTGCACCAAAGACCAGAACAACAACTTTTTTTTTTTTTTTTTTACAAGAACACAAAAGAACCAGCCCCCACTAGCCAAGAGATAATTACACAGAGTAAATGTTTCAGTTTATACAATAGCCTAAGACAACAAGCACTACAGATTCTGAAAGTTTTTAAACAGATAAAGATTTCTGAAGATTCTGAATAGACAAAGTGCTTTATATATATTAAATTATAAAAACAGTAATCTGTTAAAATAATCAAAAGATACTTATATTTTGTAGCTCAGTTGCGGTCAAACAACTTCTCCAGCCTGCACCAAAGACCAGAACAACAACTTTTTTTTTTTTTTTTTTACAAGAACACAAAAGAACCAGCCCGCACTAGCCAAGAGATAATTACACAGAGTAAATGTTTCAGTTTATACAATAGCCTAAGACAACAAGCACTACAGATTCTGAAAGTTTTTAAACAGATAAAGATTTCTGAAGATTCTGAATAGACAAAGTGCTTTATATATATTAAATTATAAAAACAGTAATCTGTTAAAATAATCAAAAGATACTTATATTTTGTAGCTCAGTTGCGGTCAAACAACTTCTCCAGCCTGCACCAAAGACCAGAACAACAACTTTTTTTTTTTTTTTTTTACAAGAACACAAAAGAACCAGCCCCACTAGCCAAGAGATAATTACACAGAGTAAATGTTTCAGTTTATACAATAGCCTAAGACAACAAGCACTACAGATTCTGAAAGTTTTTAAACAGATAAAGATTTCTGAAGATTCTGAATAGACAAAGTGCTTTATATATATTAAATTATAAAAACAGTAATCTGTTAAAATAATCAAAAGATACTTATATTTTGTAGCTCAGTTGCGGTCAAACAACTTCTCCAGCCTGCACCAAAGACCAGAACAACAACTTTTTTTTTTTTTTTTTTACAAGAACACAAAAGAACCAGCCCCACTAGCCAAGAGATAATTACACAGAGTAAATGTTTCAGTTTATACAATAGCCTAAGACAACAAGCACTACAGATTCTGAAAGTTTTTAAACAGATAAAGATTTCTGAAGATTCTGAATAGACAAAGTGCTTTATATATATTAAATTATAAAAACAGTAATCTGTTAAAATAATCAAAAGATACTTATATTTTGTAGCTCAGTTGCGGTCAAACAACTTCTCCAGCCTGCACCAAAGACCAGAACAACAACTTTTTTTTTTTTTTTTTTACAAGAACACAAAAGAACCAGCCCCCACTAGCCAAGAGATAATTACACAGAGTAAATGTTTCAGTTTATACAATAGCCTAAGACAACAAGCACTACAGATTCTGAAAGTTTTTAAACAGATAAAGATTTCTGAAGATTCTGAATAGACAAAGTGCTTTATATATATTAAATTATAAAAACAGTAATCTGTTAAAATAATCAAAAGATACTTATATTTTGTAGCTCAGTTGCGGTCAAACAACTTCTCCAGCCTGCACCAAAGACCAGAACAACAACTTTTTTTTTTTTTTTTTTACAAGAACACAAAAGAACCAGCCCCACTAGCCAAGAGATAATTACACAGAGTAAATGTTTCAGTTTATACAATAGCCTAAGACAACAAGCACTACAGATTCTGAAAGTTTTTAAACAGATAAAGATTTCTGAAGATTCTGAATAGACAAAGTGCTTTATATATATTAAATTATAAAAACAGTAATCTGTTAAAATAATCAAAAGATACTTATATTTTGTAGCTCAGTTGCGGTCAAACAACTTCTCCAGCCTGCACCAAAGACCAGAACAACAACTTTTTTTTTTTTTTTTTTACAAGAACACAAAAGAACCAGCCCCACTAGCCAAGAGATAATTACACAGAGTAAATGTTTCAGTTTATACAATAGCCTAAGACAACAAGCACTACAGATTCTGAAAGTTTTTAAACAGATAAAGATTTCTGAAGATTCTGAATAGACAAAGTGCTTTATATATATTAAATTATAAAAACAGTAATCTGTTAAAATAATCAAAAGATACTTATATTTTGTAGCTCAGTTGCGGTCAAACAACTTCTCCAGCCTGCACCAAAGACCAGAACAACAACTTTTTTTTTTTTTTTTTTTACAAGAACACAAAAGAACCAGCCCCACTAGCCAAGAGATAATTACACAGAGTAAATGTTTCAGTTTATACAATAGCCTAAGACAACAAGCACTACAGATTCTGAAAGTTTTTAAACAGATAAAGATTTCTGAAGATTCTGAATAGACAAAGTGCTTTATATATATTAAATTATAAAAACAGTAATCTGTTAAAATAATCAAAAGATACTTATATTTTGTAGCTCAGTTGCGGTCAAACAACTTCTCCAGCCTGCACCAAAGACCAGAACAACAACTTTTTTTTTTTTTTTTTTTACAAGAACACAAAAGAACCAGCCCCCACTAGCCAAGAGATAATTACACAGAGTAAATGTTTCAGTTTATACAATAGCCTAAGACAACAAGCACTACAGATTCTGAAAGTTTTAAACAGATAAAGATTTCTGAAGATTCTGAATAGACAAAGTGCTTTATATATATTAAATTATAAAAACAGTAATCTGTTAAAATAATCAAAAGATACTTATATTTTGTAGCTCAGTTGCGGTCAAACAACTTCTCCAGCCTGCACCAAAGACCAGAACAACAACTTTTTTTTTTTTTTTTTTACAAGAACACAAAAGAACCAGCCCCACTAGCCAAGAGATAATTACACAGAGTAAATGTTTCAGTTTATACAATAGCCTAAGACAACAAGCACTACAGATTCTGAAAGTTTTTAAACAGATAAAGATTTCTGAAGATTCTGAATAGACAAAGTGCTTTATATATATTAAATTATAAAAACAGTAATCTGTTAAAATAATCAAAAGATACTTATATTTTGTAGCTCAGTTGCGGTCAAACAACTTCTCCAGCCTGCACCAAAGACCAGAACAACAACTTTTTTTTTTTTTTTTTTTACAAGAACACAAAAGAACCAGCCCCACTAGCCAAGAGATAATTACACAGAGTAAATGTTTCAGTTTATACAATAGCCTAAGACAACAAGCACTACAGATTCTGAAAGTTTTTAAACAGATAAAGATTTCTGAAGATTCTGAATAGACAAAGTGCTTTATATATATTAAATTATAAAAACAGTAATCTGTTAAAATAATCAAAAGATACTTATATTTTGTAGCTCAGTTGCGGTCAAACAACTTCTCCAGCCTGCACCAAAGACCAGAACAACAACTTTTTTTTTTTTTTTTTTTACAAGAACACAAAAGAACCAGCCCACACTAGCCAAGAGATAATTACACAGAGTAAATGTTTCAGTTTATACAATAGCCTAAGACAACAAGCACTACAGATTCTGAAAGTTTTTAAACAGATAAAGATTTCTGAAGATTCTGAATAGACAAAGTGCTTTATATATATTAAATTATAAAAACAGTAATCTGTTAAAATAATCAAAAGATACTTATATTTTGTAGCTCAGTTGCGGTCAAACAACTTCTCCAGCCTGCACCAAAGACCAGAACAACAACTTTTTTTTTTTTTTTTTTTACAAGAACACAAAAGAACCAGCCCCCACTAGCCAAGAGATAATTACACAGAGTAAATGTTTCAGTTTATACAATAGCCTAAGACAACAAGCACTACAGATTCTGAAAGTTTTTAAACAGATAAAGATTTCTGAAGATTCTGAATAGACAAAGTGCTTTATATATATTAAATTATAAAAACAGTAATCTGTTAAAATAATCAAAAGATACTTATATTTTGTAGCTCAGTTGCGGTCAAACAACTTCTCCAGCCTGCACCAAAGACCAGAACAACAACTTTTTTTTTTTTTTTTTTTACAAGAACACAAAAGAACCAGCCCCCACTAGCCAAGAGATAATTACACAGAGTAAATGTTTCAGTTTATACAATAGCCTAAGACAACAAGCACTACAGATTCTGAAAGTTTTTAAACAGATAAAGATTTCTGAAGATTCTGAATAGACAAAGTGCTTTATATATATTAAATTATAAAAACAGTAATCTGTTAAAATAATCAAAAGATACTTATATTTTGTAGCTCAGTTGCGGTCAAACAACTTCTCCAGCCTGCACCAAAGACCAGAACAACAACTTTTTTTTTTTTTTTTTTTTACAAGAACACAAAAGAACCAGAACACACTAGCCAAGAGATAATTACACAGAGTAAATGTTTCAGTTTATACAATAGCCTAAGACAACAAGCACTACAGATTCTGAAAGTTTTTAAACAGATAAAGATTTCTGAAGATTCTGAATAGACAAAGTGCTTTATATATATTAAATTATAAAAACAGTAATCTGTTAAAATAATCAAAAGATACTTATATTTTGTAGCTCAGTTGCGGTCAAACAACTTCTCCAGCCTGCACCAAAGACCAGAACAACAACTTTTTTTTTTTTTTTTTTTACAAGAACACAAAAGAACCAGCCCCACTAGCCAAGAGATAATTACACAGAGTAAATGTTTCAGTTTATACAATAGCCTAAGACAACAAGCACTACAGATTCTGAAAGTTTTTAAACAGATAAAGATTTCTGAAGATTCTGAATAGACAAAGTGCTTTATATATATTAAATTATAAAAACAGTAATCTGTTAAAATAATCAAAAGATACTTATATTTTGTAGCTCAGTTGCGGTCAAACAACTTCTCCAGCCTGCACCAAAGACCAGAACAACAACTTTTTTTTTTTTTTTTTTTACAAGAACACAAAAGAACCAGCCCCACTAGCCAAGAGATAATTACACAGAGTAAATGTTTCAGTTTATACAATAGCCTAAGACAACAAGCACTACAGATTCTGAAAGTTTTTAAACAGATAAAGATTTCTGAAGATTCTGAATAGACAAAGTGCTTTATATATATTAAATTATAAAAACAGTAATCTGTTAAAATAATCAAAAGATACTTATATTTTGTAGCTCAGTTGCGGTCAAACAACTTCTCCAGCCTGCACCAAAGACCAGAACAACAACTTTTTTTTTTTTTTTTTTTACAAGAACACAAAAGAACCAGCCCCACTAGCCAAGAGATAATTACACAGAGTAAATGTTTCAGTTTATACAATAGCCTAAGACAACAAGCACTACAGATTCTGAAAGTTTTTAAACAGATAAAGATTTCTGAAGATTCTGAATAGACAAAGTGCTTTATATATATTAAATTATAAAAACAGTAATCTGTTAAAATAATCAAAAGATACTTATATTTTGTAGCTCAGTTGCGGTCAAACAACTTCTCCAGCCTGCACCAAAGACCAGAACAACAACTTTTTTTTTTTTTTTTTTTACAAGAACACAAAAGAACCAGCCCCACTAGCCAAGAGATAATTACACAGAGTAAATGTTTCAGTTTATACAATAGCCTAAGACAACAAGCACTACAGATTCTGAAAGTTTTTAAACAGATAAAGATTTCTGAAGATTCTGAATAGACAAAGTGCTTTATATATATTAAATTATAAAAACAGTAATCTGTTAAAATAATCAAAAGATACTTATATTTTGTAGCTCAGTTGCGGTCAAACAACTTCTCCAGCCTGCACCAAAGACCAGAACAACAACTTTTTTTTTTTTTTTTTTTTACAAGAACACAAAAGAACCAGCCCCCACTAGCCAAGAGATAATTACACAGAGTAAATGTTTCAGTTTATACAATAGCCTAAGACAACAAGCACTACAGATTCTGAAAGTTTTTAAACAGATAAAGATTTCTGAAGATTCTGAATAGACAAAGTGCTTTATATATATTAAATTATAAAAACAGTAATCTGTTAAAATAATCAAAAGATACTTATATTTTGTAGCTCAGTTGCGGTCAAACAACTTCTCCAGCCTGCACCAAAGACCAGAACAACAACTTTTTTTTTTTTTTTTTTTACAAGAACACAAAAGAACCAGCCCCCACTAGCCAAGAGATAATTACACAGAGTAAATGTTTCAGTTTATACAATAGCCTAAGACAACAAGCACTACAGATTCTGAAAGTTTTTAAACAGATAAAGATTTCTGAAGATTCTGAATAGACAAAGTGCTTTATATATATTAAATTATAAAAACAGTAATCTGTTAAAATAATCAAAAGATACTTATATTTTGTAGCTCAGTTGCGGTCAAACAACTTCTCCAGCCTGCACCAAAGACCAGAACAACAACTTTTTTTTTTTTTTTTTTTACAAGAACACAAAAGAACCAGCCCCACTAGCCAAGAGATAATTACACAGAGTAAATGTTTCAGTTTATACAATAGCCTAAGACAACAAGCACTACAGATTCTGAAAGTTTTTAAACAGATAAAGATTTCTGAAGATTCTGAATAGACAAAGTGCTTTATATATATTAAATTATAAAAACAGTAATCTGTTAAAATAATCAAAAGATACTTATATTTTGTAGCTCAGTTGCGGTCAAACAACTTCTCCAGCCTGCACCAAAGACCAGAACAACAACTTTTTTTTTTTTTTTTTTTACAAGAACACAAAAGAACCGGCCCCACTAGCCAAGAGATAATTACACAGAGTAAATGTTTCAGTTTATACAATAGCCTAAGACAACAAGCACTACAGATTCTGAAAGTTTTTAAACAGATAAAGATTTCTGAAGATTCTGAATAGACAAAGTGCTTTATATATATTAAATTATAAAAACAGTAATCTGTTAAAATAATCAAAAGATACTTATATTTTGTAGCTCAGTTGCGGTCAAACAACTTCTCCAGCCTGCACCAAAGACCAGAACAACAACTTTTTTTTTTTTTTTTTTACAAGAACACAAAAGAACCAGCCCCACTAGCCAAGAGATAATTACACAGAGTAAATGTTTCAGTTTATACAATAGCCTAAGACAACAAGCACTACAGATTCTGAAAGTTTTTAAACAGATAAAGATTTCTGAAGATTCTGAATAGACAAAGTGCTTTATATATATTAAATTATAAAACAGTAATCTGTTAAAATAATCAAAAGATACTTATATTTTGTAGCTCAGTTGCGGTCAAACAACTTCTCCAGCCTGCACCAAAGACCAGAACAACAACTTTTTTTTTTTTTTTTTTACAAGAACACAAAAGAACCAGCCCCCACTAGCCAAGAGATAATTACACAGAGTAAATGTTTCAGTTTATACAATAGCCTAAGACAACAAGCACTACAGATTCTGAAAGTTTTTAAACAGATAAAGATTTCTGAAGATTCTGAATAGACAAAGTGCTTTATATATATTAAATTATAAAAACAGTAATCTGTTAAAATAATCAAAAGATACTTATATTTTGTAGCTCAGTTGCGGTCAAACAACTTCTCCAGCCTGCACCAAAGACCAGAACAACAACTTTTTTTTTTTTTTTTTTTACAAGAACACAAAAGAACCAGCCCCCACTAGCCAAGAGATAATTACACAGAGTAAATGTTTCAGTTTATACAATAGCCTAAGACAACAAGCACTACAGATTCTGAAAGTTTTTAAACAGATAAAGATTTCTGAAGATTCTGAATAGACAAAGTGCTTTATATATATTAAATTATAAAAACAGTAATCTGTTAAAATAATCAAAAGATACTTATATTTTGTAGCTCAGTTGCGGTCAAACAACTTCTCCAGCCTGCACCAAAGACCAGAACAACAACTTTTTTTTTTTTTTTTTTTTACAAGAACACAAAAGAACCAGCCCCCACTAGCCAAGAGATAATTACACAGAGTAAATGTTTCAGTTTATACAATAGCCTAAGACAACAAGCACTACAGATTCTGAAAGTTTTTAAACAGATAAAGATTTCTGAAGATTCTGAATAGACAAAGTGCTTTATATATATTAAATTATAAAAACAGTAATCTGTTAAAATAATCAAAAGATACTTATATTTTGTAGCTCAGTTGCGGTCAAACAACTTCTCCAGCCTGCACCAAAGACCAGAACAACAACTTTTTTTTTTTTTTTTTTACAAGAACACAAAAGAACCAGCCCCACTAGCCAAGAGATAATTACACAGAGTAAATGTTTCAGTTTATACAATAGCCTAAGACAACAAGCACTACAGATTCTGAAAGTTTTAAACAGATAAAGATTTCTGAAGATTCTGAATAGACAAAGTGCTTTATATATATTAAATTATAAAAACAGTAATCTGTTAAAATAATCAAAAGATACTTATATTTTGTAGCTCAGTTGCGGTCAAACAACTTCTCCAGCCTGCACCAAAGACCAGAACAACAACTTTTTTTTTTTTTTTTTTTACAAGAACACAAAAGAACCAGCCCCCACTAGCCAAGAGATAATTACACAGAGTAAATGTTTCAGTTTATACAATAGCCTAAGACAACAAGCACTACAGATTCTGAAAGTTTTTAAACAGATAAAGATTTCTGAAGATTCTGAATAGACAAAGTGCTTTATATATATTAAATTATAAAACAGTAATCTGTTAAAATAATCAAAAGATACTTATATTTTGTAGCTCAGTTGCGGTCAAACAACTTCTCCAGCCTGCACCAAAGACCAGAACAACAACTTTTTTTTTTTTTTTTTTTTACAAGAACACAAAAGAACCAGCCCCACTAGCCAAGAGATAATTACACAGAGTAAATGTTTCAGTTTATACAATAGCCTAAGACAACAAGCACTACAGATTCTGAAAGTTTTTAAACAGATAAAGATTTCTGAAGATTCTGAATAGACAAAGTGCTTTATATATATTAAATTATAAAAACAGTAATCTGTTAAAATAATCAAAAGATACTTATATTTTGTAGCTCAGTTGCGGTCAAACAACTTCTCCAGCCTGCACCAAAGACCAGAACAACAACTTTTTTTTTTTTTTTTTTACAAGAACACAAAAGAACCAGCCCCCACTAGCCAAGAGATAATTACACAGAGTAAATGTTTCAGTTTATACAATAGCCTAAGACAACAAGCACTACAGATTCTGAAAGTTTTTAAACAGATAAAGATTTCTGAAGATTCTGAATAGACAAAGTGCTTTATATATATTAAATTATAAAAACAGTAATCTGTTAAAATAATCAAAAGATACTTATATTTTGTAGCTCAGTTGCGGTCAAACAACTTCTCCAGCCTGCACCAAGTCTTTGGAATAGACTACCAATTCATGTGAAACAGAGCACCTCTATGACACTATTCAAGAGGAGCCTGAAGGAGTGGATGAGGCACCATAAATTCTTACCAGGGATAGAGCCCACAACCTGGACATGGACAGTCATCACTAAATGCAGTCTTGGGTACTGACTAGTATTTCTATGGTAATATATTGGGATGAAACAGCTAGGCTTAAATGCCCTTTGGATCGATCGCCTAGTAATCTCCTA
Source organism: Protopterus annectens (assembly GCF_019279795.1). Classification (NCBI taxonomy): domain Eukaryota; kingdom Metazoa; phylum Chordata; order Ceratodontiformes; family Protopteridae; genus Protopterus; species Protopterus annectens. Next base: position 947,744 of record NC_056739.1, on the reverse strand, counting down.
TGATCCTATGATCCTAAGACTTAAATAGACATCTACACTAGATTCAGTCTAATTGTTTCTGTATGAGAACTAAGAAAAATAAACACAAACATTTATAACTGAATATAATAGTCTCTGTTGTCTGTATATTAGGTAACATACGACCTTAAAGCAAGTCCATCATCCTAGTGCATGGTTAGGGAGGAAATTTAAAATTCCATTTGATGATGACACCATCAGCCCAATGCATATTTAGGTCCTTATGTTCTTAGCAGGGGCACAGTTCCACTCCAGAATACTGGATCTGGATCCACTGCTATTGATGCACCTATACTTGATGATTCTTTCCTATTTCACCTATGATACCAGACTCGCTATGGTCTGTAAGGCCTTCTGAAGTGCTGCTACTGTTGGTCTGGCATCTTTTCTTTCCACACAGACATCTACATTTTTCTCATGCTGTCAGTTATCTACAAATTTGTTATATTTAATATTGGTGTAAATCAAACCCTGGTTTATCTTGCTCTTTTCTTGTCATACCTACTGAAGAAGCATGCTGTTTTCCAACAGACATCCCTCTTAGATGCCACTTGCCTCACAGTACTTCCCGTTGCATTCATAAAATTGGGTACCCTCAAATTGGTATTATAATCTTCTGCCAGTCCCACAGAGTTGTCTGTTAATTCACATTATCCTTTCTAGCCAGAACTATGACCTTAGCTTACTTCTACTGACATCATGATACTGACAGCCTCCATGAATTGAAGTCAGCCCTATTGATTCATTTCTTCAAAAGCAGATAAGTCTCACATCATTGTGGTGTCTCTGAACAAGGTGATTATGCATACACAATCTGCTCACAATTTGTTTGAAGGGTTTCCTATTCTCTATACATTCAGCTTTCTTTCTTGCTTATAGCTATTTTACCACAACTGTCACTTTACTGTGCATGGTTTACAGCAAATCTCAATGAAGAGAAGCATCCCAGACTCATTACACAGTATGCAGCTGATTGGGAAGGAATTCTGAAGATAGCTACAAAGATTCAGTTCTTTAAAGAAAGACCATGAAAAACGAATATGTTCTGAAATGTTAATGTGATTCATTCTCGAAAAAGATAGGAACATCTTAAAAATACTGTTAAACATATATTAGTATGTTTTTATTTTGGTAGATAATGTTGCTGTTTTCATGCTGCTTTCAGTATATTAGTATGTTTTTATTTTAGTAGATAATTTCGCTGTTTTCACACTGCTTTCAGTATATTAGTATGTTTTTATTTTAGTAGATAATGTCACTTTTTTCACGCTGCTTTCAGTATATTAGTATGTTTTTATTTTAGTAGATAATGAAGCTGTTTTCATGTTGCTTTCAGTATATTAGTATGTTTTTATTTTAGTAGATAATGTCGCTGTTTTCATGCTGCTTTCAGTATATTAGTATGTTTTTATTTTAGTAGATAATGTCGCTGTTTTCACGCTGCTTTCAGTATATTAGTATATTTTTTATTTTAGAAGATAATGTCGCTGTTTTCAAGCTGCTTTCAGTATATTACTATGTTTTTATTTTAGTAGATAATGTCACTGTTTTCACGCTGCTTTCAGTATATTAGTATGTTTTTATTTTAGAAGATAATGTCGCTGTTTTCATGCTGCTTTCAGTATATTAGTATGTTTTAATTTTAGTAGATAATGTTGCTGTTTTCATGCTGCTTTCAGTATAATAGTATGTTTTTATTTTAAAAGATAATGTCGCTGTTTTCATGCTGCTTTCAGCATATTAGTATGTTTTAATTTTAGTAGATAATGTCACTGTTTTCATGCTGCTTTCAGTATATTGTATGTTTTCATTTTAGTAGATAATGTCGCTGTTTTCATGCTGCTTTCAGTATATTAGTATGTTTTTATTTTAGTAGATAATGTCGCTGTTTTCATGCTGCTTTCAGTATATTAGTATGTTTTTATTTTAGAAGATAATGTCGCTGTTTTCATGCTGCTTTCAGTATATTAGTATGTTTTTATTTTAGTAGATAATGTCGCTGTTTTCACTCTGCTTTCAGTATATTTGTTTTTATTTTAGTAGATAATGTCGCTGTTTTCACGCTGTTTTCAGAATATTAATATGTTTTTATTTTAGTAGATAATGTCACTGTTTTCATGCTGCTTTCAGTATATTAGTATGTTTTTATTTTAGTAGATAATGTCGCTGTTTTCACGCTGCTTTCAGTATATTAGTATGTTTTTATTTTAGTAGATAATGTCACTGTTTTCACACTGCTTTCAGTATAGACATCACACATGCTTCTCCTAATGATCTTGGCTGATTGTGAGACATCTCTCAAGGATTTTTAGTGTGTGGTGTTAATTAAAGTGTCAGTCAGCTGGCCTGCACAGCAGAGATATAGATACACTTACCCCCTTAATTTGTGTTCTATCCTGCTTCCTGCAGGGAAAAAAGGAAGACACATAACCTTGTTTGGCTGCTGTTCTCCAGTTATTCTAGCAGCTGGTTTGATGAGATCTTTTGTGTGAATGATAGGGATTTTCTATCAAGATTCATAACTATGAAGCTTTATGTAAAAACTTCACAGCAACATTTAAAGAAAGAGCCCTGATTAAAAAGGGAACATTATAGTACTTTGTGAAATTGCTATCTGCAGATGATTAAACCTTGTTACCACCTGGTTAGGGTGCCACTTCTTTGTATTGCAATGCACAGTCATCAGGAACAGTCATAGCCGGCCTTAGGCATAGGCCAACTAGGCGGCCGCCTAGGGCACCGGTCTAGCAGGGGCACTTTTCCAGTATTTGTTTGGTGTAGGTAGACCAGGATGGGGCCACCAGGTATTGTGGTGGGGGGTGCTCTGAAGACCTTTTGCCTATGGCACCAGTTGACTTAGAGCCGCTCCTGGAAACAGTGACAAGCATTTGTCCAGGTCCTCCATCTTGTATGCCCCAATGCAAATAATCAGGGTCTACTCGAGTTTGACCAGAGCTTTATATATCACAAATTCCTTATTGAATCCTTATCATTCAAATGTGACAAATGAGATTATTGCATGTTCCTTGACAACTGCTGATTTTATACCATTTCCATTTCAGTCATTCTATTTGTATAATATACAAACTCATTACATTCATCTCATTAACCCACAATGCCTGGGTGGCAGGGGCCACCTTTCCCTTTCCCTTTCTCTAATTACTAGTTAAGCTGGGAGATACTCATTGTGACTCCCCTCTTCTGGGCCAGTAATCAAGGAGGCTTAATCCTTACACTGACACCAGTGAGGGGCGTTCACTTGGACTGAAATAGATACACTCAGTATTTCCAGTTGCAGCTGTCTGAACCAACCACAATTTCCCTTAAGAGCACACAGGGAACACACTCAGTCCAGGGACTGGTGTTCCCTCTCTCTCTCCAGGCCCACAATAAGAATCCTCACTGGCACAGCTGTAGAGTTGAGTCCTTAGCCGAGTGTTCCAAGCCAAGTACTTCACCACCCTCTCTGGGAAACCAATGCTCTGTGTCCCTGCTCCAAGTAGCTGACACACGCATACTCTTTGAGATTTGATTTTCACACACACCTGGGAAAGCCTGGCACAGATTTACTAATTCTGCTACCTTTGCCCAGACTATAAGGTAGTTATACTGTCACGAGCCAGCTCTTAAAGGGTTCCCAATTATACTGAATAAAATTAATACTAATACAAATGGTAGTGTTTGACCAATGCAGCAAGGCTTTCAGGAGCAGCCAAAGTATCACCAAATAAATAGAAGTACTCTCTAAGGTTAAAATATTCTCTAAAAGACCAGCCACAATGAAAAGTTGAAATATATTTAATAATAAATAATAAAAGGACATGAAAATACTAAATGTCTATTTACAATAAACACCAGAGCTTAAATCACCACAAATATTAAAAATAACACAGATGAACAGATTCACACAATTACAGAAAAACCCACTATATTTTCCTGACTGATGTAAAGAATTACTATTCCCTGGTTAATTACAAAAGTAAGGCAAAATGAAGTGGGTGAGTGGGCTTCCTTCTCGGTCAGGTTTCAAAAAACAGGCTGCCCTGAGACTTCTGTCTCATCTAGTTTTAAAACATAATTTCAGCACTGGATTTCAGAATGACATCACATACATTCTGTCACCTGACTCTGGTTCCCACACTAACCTCCCTTTACTAGAAACCGAACCAGAATTCGACTGAGATTAACCTCTTCTCTTCCAGTATGCTCTGTTACTATATATTCATTTCAACAGTTATAATAAAGACTGACATACAGATGTATTTTTTTCTGTTCAGCAGGACCCACCGTTGATACATTTTTAACAGAAGCAGCTTTGCAAATACATTTTCAATACAAGCACCTGTACGAATCAGTTTGACATATAAATGACATATAATTCTTTACAAAACTCCAGCTAGCTATGCTGGCATATGTTACACATCCACTGCCCTACTTCTCCTGGCATAACTGGCAGTACCTCACATCATCACACTCATCTGCTCACTATTGAATACTCCCTTGAGAGTCTCCCATTTGCAAAGGGTCATGTGTATAACATTGAGCTGTGGAAGTTCTGACCTGCATTAATCCTTTGTTCTCATTTTCTTTACTTAGCTGTCACTCAGTTATACTCTTCATTATATTGCCAATGTTCACCTGCACAGGTCATGGGCTAGTTTGTCTTTTTGCCTTCACTCTCAAAAATCGTGGAGAAATGTATCCACTCTCAACTTTCTCACCAACAGCTGCCTCCTTTCCCCCACACAGCATGGCTTCCATCCTTTTTCTAGTACATGTGCAGCTCTCCTTATTTTTATAACATCTGTTAATCAATATAAAAACTCTGCGAACTTAGTCTCAGCACTTTTCCTAAATTTATCAAGATCTTTTGTCACAGTATCCCACTAAACTATCTTGCTTAAGAATGCACAAAACTTCACTATCTTGGTTCTCCAGATACTTCTCAAATAGGCAGCAGGCAGCAAAATGGAAAATGACATTTCGTCTTTCCTTACCATTACAATGGGTGTCCCTCAAAGATACATCTCCTCTTCAGTATATTCATTAATGATCTCCTCTTACCTTCTAAACAAGCCATTATCATACAGTATGCAGGTGACTAAACAATTATCTGTTCTGCTAAAAGCATAAATAAATTAAAACAACTCAGCCAAGATAAGTTTTTCTCTTCCAAGGGCACCTGGCTGTTTGATACACAGCTGCTTCTTATCTCTTAAAAAGTGATATTAGTTATTCCAAAGCTTTCATATTCTGTAAATATAATTTCAAAATCACATCCTCTAACAAGACCAATACAGAATCTATAAGTCAAACTAAGCATATATGAGTCACTATTTATGACAGCTTAACATTTGATCAACACATAAATCAAGCAGTAAAAAAACATCCACCAAAAGCTAGGTGCACTCTAGTGACAAACAATACCTCATAAATTATTGCCAGAAAAAGTATTGCTCAATTCATTCTCATCCCTACACTGCTTTACGCTGCTCCCATCTTGGTTAACCTAAAATCCACTCAACTATCTCTCATGGAGCAGTGCTATACTAAGGTGGCAACATTTGATGGCAGTCATCATTATAGGACAAATCACTGTCTGGCCCTAAAAACACTTCAATGGTTAAAGCTAAGGTATTTCCTTATGCTTTCCCAACTAGTCATTCCCACACACTCTGCTATTATCCAGACAAATGCCCTAATTTGAAAAAAAATGTCCATATTTATAACTCAAGTAGGCAGCTGAGATCTAGTGACAAAATGTTATTAACTGTTATAAAAGCTAACAGATCAGCTGGAGACTCTGTGTACTTCTGGAATTCTTTTCCTCTCACTCTAAGAATCATGGTAAACAATAATTTTAAAGTGAAAACAAAGAATGCCTAAAAGATACCTGGCTGTATGCATGCATGACTCCTGGATGACAAATTTCTGCCCCTTACTTTCTCCTATTCTTTCCAGCCACCCGCACTTTTAGTTATCAGTCCAAAACCTCCGCCTTGCCCTCTGCCTCTCCCTCTTCTTTTCTTTTTCATTCTTTCTTTCTTTCTTTCTTTCTTTCTTTCTTTCTTTCTTTCTTTCTTTCCACCCTAATACATTCACTCTCATTAGTATTAATCATCCATTCTTTCATTTTCTCTCCTCTGACGAAGCTCATTTCCTAATATGTTTCATAGCTCTTTACGTTATGCTGCTATTAATTAATGATACTCTTTAAATTTTGTATATTTGTTGATTAATTTTATACCTTAATTTATTAAGTTCTTTATGCAATATTGTAATTTTCTGCAGATTTTCTCCCCAGGCCTCTACTGAAAGGGGATAGCTTTCTGCCCAGCTGGACCATACCGGTAAACAATTCAATAAATAAAGAAATATTAACTCTGGCCCTCAAACCAGCTGGAATCATTGAAATGGCTCAAGTTGCACATTGCCTTCTGTGAGTCTAGTTGTTGTTTGCCTTTTCAGTTCCCTGCACCTTAGCCCACTAGGTCACATTCTTAACTCGGAAGAATTGCAACCTCTTCCCTATTGCTGTCATTGACCTGCATTCCCTTGTGTCTCCTCATTTGACTTTACTTGACACTCAGTTAACTTTATTAGCTACCTCTCTCCTCTGACAAATCTGGTTTACTTGTGTGTTGTTACCTTACTGAGTCCTAATCTATTAGGAAGACATGCAGATTAAATAATAAGTCCAGCCCTACATCCATTAGATGAACACCATCTCACCTGTACCACAGAGGATCTTCATCGTCAAAAGCTTGAAGGCATAAAAATCCAGCCTTGATTGTTATCCTTCCGTTAACTACCTTTCAGACTCACTATCTAATACCTTTTGGTCACGAGTGGAGAATTATCTCAGAGCAAATTATCTTTAATTGTGGAAATCTTTTCTTTCAAAAAATATGCCTTCCACTATTTTGAATACAAATTCGGTAGTTATTGTCCCTTTCCCCCAGGCAAATGGTTAAAACATCTATATGTTTGTTTGAGCCTGAGCATGATTGCTGAAATCATCCTGGCCCATCTCATGCTTCCTGCACTGTCAGTGTACAGCAACCTTGTCCAGGGGAAGGACTAATCCAGTTCCCTTATGGGGGCCTTATGCCATCCTTATGACTCAAATACATGTCAGTTTAACACAATTCAAATGACTTGTCAGTCTGAAAATCAAAAAACACACATTAGTAAATTCCAACGTTAGGTGTCCTCATTGGGGAAGATTTTGTCTTCCCTCTTTCATGCTGCTTCAGTTCTCTATTACCCCGTGGTATGTTGATATTTGCTTCAGTATCCCTGATAATAACTGCATCACCTGTATTAAACCTTGATTTTTTTTTTAACAATGTACTGTACATAGGAAAATTAACTGCCAATCATTAGCGGACCGGAGTTCCGCTGTGGCGACCCCTAACCGGGAAAAGCCGAAAGACACAAACAAACTGTACATAGGCTGATAGTCACCCACTGTTTATCTGTTTTATAACCTCATCATGTATATTGGCACTGGTGAAGTCCATGGCTCTGCCTACCTTGAATAAGAAGGCGGAACACATTCATAGGTTTATATCTATGTAACCCTTGGCCTTTTTAATAGTGTCTCAGATGTCTGCCAGTACAGATGTGGCCTCCTTTTAATATGTGATAACTGAACCCAATTGTTCTGTTCTACAGGTCGACTTCATTTACATAAAAGCCCAGTGGACTAGGAACATCATAGCAACTTTTTGAGTTCTATGAAAGACTTTCTGGACGTTCTGGAAGTGATCTATTTTGCATGACATATTCCAAATCATGATCTGCTCTGGGGTGATGAAAATGTTCTAGTGAATGGTGCTATGCATTGAGTTTCCAACAGCTTACTCACATTCTTTAATATCATATTACTGCCATTGTGGCTAATGTGGCATAAATCTAGGGTTGCCACCTTTTCAATTGCTGAAAAAGGAATATTTTTTTATAGGAAGAGGAGAATTTTCAGGATGAACAATACCACAACTAGTGTAAAAGACTGGATTTCACTTAATTGTATTGTTTCACATTATGCTAAGGTGTTTTAAATACAGACTAATCATTTTATTCAAAATAAATGAAAAATTAGTAAATATTTCTTGCTTTAAAATCTCAGAAAATTTTTCAGAGGATGATGCTACAACTAAGAACTGTCCTGAGTAAAGAGAGACAGGTCGTAAAACTGCATAGGACTAGTCAGTATGTTTTATGAAAGTACTGCAAAAAAGTTGGTAGAGTGTCCTGGCACAGTGGTGTCCTTTGAGAAGAACAATAACTAGGGAGGGGTAAAGGGGTGGCTGCCCTGGGCACAAGCTATCATGGGGTATGACTGGCAGATATTATTGGTACAGGAGTCGAGAAGTGGTATTGATTGCTAATTATTTATACTCATGGCTCTTCTGAAAAGCTCTGAAGTGCTTTGTGTGAAGTAGTAACTATAGCAAGCTGCTTTTCACAGTTCAACAATTTCTAGCAGTTCTAGCAAGCCACTTACTCCAGTTTCAAGAGAAGAGCATTATTTTATTTATTTTCTTTTTTGTTCCTCAACTTTCAGTTGAGGGGCATACCAAACTGGGGCTTTGTTCCAGTCTCCATATGAGCTATCAACAGTTCTGCCTCTGATTTACCTCTAATGCTCATAATCCAGCCTGACCCTATATTATGCTGTCCATGCTCCACTATTTCACATAATCTATGATTTCTTTGGCTTGAAAAGTAAAGCTTAAAGAAGCTAGGCATACCTTAATTCTCCTGACTGTGTCTACTTCCTGTCATTTGTATACCAAGTGTTTCAATAAGAAGTACAACAGTGACCATTGTATGCCTTTTGACATGGTGTCTAGAACCTTTCGTTAAGGATTTTCATACTCCAGTGTAAGATTTCCTTATACTGGCCCACAGTTCCTTTATCAGCCTACTGGCCTGCTGTCTCTGTTTTCTTATTCCTCTGGAAGGCTTTTTACTGGATAAGATTCTGCCTCTTAACTGCTCTGTAAAACAAAACCTGTTTAGTTGTAAGAAAAAAAATACTGTCAACAGCTTTGTTTCCAGGTACAGATCTGCCAGATTTATCCTAAGAGTCACTAGGACTAGAGGACTAGGACTCTCACTTAGAGGTTCTCCTGCTGATTGTTATGATGACACCCTGATTGTCTGAGTGAAATATTACTCGTGTTTGATAACATTGCACTGCACTCCTTCAGTGCCAGTCAGATTGGCATTATTTCAAGAAAGATAATGTCCCTCTGAGTATTCCTCCCCATCGAGTGTGAAGGCCAGTACAAATGAGCCATTTTCTCCTCAAATAGCCACCCATCTCTAGCATCTGTATCTAATTTGAAGTTGGTGCTTTTCAAGGCTGGTGCCCTATAGATTTCCCCCTCAGAATGTTTGCCATACCTACAACTTCTCCCCTGCTCATCTTGTCAGTCTGACCCCATGGTTATCTTTCAGTAGATTTGAAACAAACTTTCAGTAGATTTGAAACAAACCTAATAAGTTTTCAGCCCAGGGAGACTGCTTTGATTACAAAGATCAGTAACCCCAGGAGGACATGGCATTCCTTTAAGTCAGAAACCCAGGAGGATATGGCTTTCCCTAAGATCAGTAACCCCAGGAGGACAAAATGGCTTTCCCTAAGGTCAGTAACCCCAGGGGGACATGGTTTTCCCTAAGGTCAGTTACCCCAGGAGGACATCGCTTTCTCTAAGGTCAGAAACCCCAGGAGGACATGGCTTTCCCTATGGTCAAAAACCCCAGGAGGACATGGCTTTCCCTAAGGTCATTAACCTCAGGAGGACATGGCTTTCCCTAAGGTCAGTAACCCCAGGAGGTCATGGCTTTCCTTAACCTCTGGAGGATATGTTTTTTCCTAAGGTCAGTAACCCCAGGAGGACATGCTTTCCTTAAGATCTGTAACCTCAGGAGGACAACATAGCTTTCCCTAAGGTCTGAAACTCCAGGAGGACAACATGGCTTTCCTTAAGGTCAGTAACCCCAGGAGGACATGGCTTTACCTAAGGTTAGTAACCCCAGGAGGACATTGCTTTCCCTAAGGTTAGAAACCCCAGGAGGACATGGCTTTCCTTATGGTCAGAAACCCCAGGAGGACATGGCTTTCCTTAAGGTCATTAACCTCAGGAGGACATGGCTTTCCCTAAGGTCAGTAACCCCAGGAGGACATGGCTTTCCCTAAGGTCAGCAACCTCTGGAGGATGCGGTTTTTCCTAAGGTTGGTAACCCCAGGAGGACATGCTTTCCCTAAGATCTGTAACCCCAGGAGGACAACATGGCTTTCCCCTAAGGTCAGGAACTCCAGGAGGACAACATGGCTTTCCCTAAGGTCAATAACCCCAGGAGGACATTGCTTTCCCTAAGGTCAGTAACCCCAGGAGGATATGGCTTTCCCTAAGGTCAGCAACCTCTGAAGGATATGGTTTTTCCTAAGGTCAGTAACCCCAGGAGGACATGCTTTCCCTAAGATCTGTAACCCCAGGAGGACAACATGGCTTTCCCTAAGGTCAGAAACTCCAGGAGGACAAGATGGCTTTCCCCCAGGAGGACATAGCTTTCCCTAAGGTCAGTAACCCCAGGAGGACATGGCTTTCCCTAAGGTCAGTAACCCCAGGAGAACATGGCTTTCCTTGAGGTCAGTAACCCCAGGAGGACATGGCTTTACCTAAGGTTAGTAATCCTAGAGGATATGCTTTCCCTAAGGTCAGTAACCCCAGGAGGACATGGCTTTCCCTAAGGTCAGTAACCCCAGGAAGATATGGCTTTCCCTAAGGTCAGCAGCCTCTGGAGGATATGGTTTTTCCTAAGGTCAGTAACCCCAGGAGGACATGCTTTCCCTAAGATCTGTAACCCCAGGAGGACAGCATGGCTTTCCCTAAGGTCAGAAACTCCAGGAGGACAAGATGGCTTTCCCCCAGGAGGACATGGCTTTCCCTAAGGTCAGTAACCCCAGGAGGACATGGCTTTCCCTAAGGTCAGTAACCCCAGGAGAACATGGCTTTCATTGAGGTCAGTAACCCCAGGAGGACATGGCTTTACCTAAGGTTAGTAATCCTAAAGGACATGCTTTCCCTAAGGTCAGTAACCCCAGGAAGACATGGCTTTCCCTAAGGTCAGTAACCCCAGGAGGATATGGCTTTCCCTAAAGTCAGCAACCTCTGGAGGATATGTTTTTTTCCTAAGGTCAGTAACCCCAGGAGGACATGCTTTCCCTAAGATCTGTAACCCCAGGAGGACAACATGGCTTTCCCTAAGGTCAGAAACTCCAGAAGTACAAGATGGCTTTCCCCCAGGAGGACATGGCTTTCCCTAAGGTTAGTAACCCCAGGAGGACATGGCTTTCCCTAAGGTCAGTAATCCCAGGAGGACATAGCTTTTCTTTAATGTCAGTAACTCCAGGAGGATATGGCTTTCCCTAAGGTCAGTAACCCCAGGAGGCCATGGCTTTACATACAGTCAGTAACCCCAGGAAGACATGGTTTTCCCTAAGGTCAGTAACCACAGGAGGACATGGCTTTCCCTAAGGTCAGTAACCCCAGGAGGACATGGCTTTCCTTGAGGTCAGTAACCCCAGGAGGACATGGCTTTACCTAAGGTTAGTAATCCTAGAGGACATGCTTTCCCTAAGGTCAGTAACCCCAGGAGGACATGGCTTTTCCTAAGGTCAGTAACCCCAGGAGGACATGGCTTTCCTTAAGGTCAGTAACCCCAGGAGGACATGACTTTCCCTAAGGTCAGTAACCCCAGGAGGACATGGCTTTCCTTAAGGTCAGTAACCCCAGGAGGACATAGCTTTACCTAAGGTTAGTAATCCTAGGAGGACATGGCTTTCCCTAAGGTCAGTAACCCCAGGAGGACATGGCTTTCCTTAAGTTCAGTAACAACAGGAGGACATGCTTTCCCTAAGGTCAGTAACCCCAGGAGGACATGGCTTTCCCTAAGGTCTGTAAACCCAGGAGGACATGTTTTCCCTAAGGTCAGTAACCCCAGGAGACCTTCCCTGCTCGGGTTTTCTTCTTACTACTCCTGTTGCTGCTTACTTTGTCTATTAGTGCTCTGACCTTCATGCAGGGCAAAGTAAGGGGTTGTCACAGCATATCTAACTCCAACTCCAAAAAGGTTAACATTTTTGTGGACCCCTTTAAGATATTAAACATGGGATCCATAATCCATGGCACTAAGTGTGGTATATGTGCCAAGTGCTGAAATAGCTTGGTATCTTATTTTACATCTCCCTGCCCTTTATATATTATGAGGAATTTATCAAAATAATGCACACTTCTTATTGCAGTGGCTGCTTTCTCCCATACTCTGTGCAGACATACACTAAATGTCTCAAAGACTGGATACATAGCATGGTGAAAATCATGGGCATGTCTTTGTTATAAAATAATTTTCTACCTAGCTATATACCTATCAAGTGCCCGTCTTGATGTCATATGGGTGAGAGCTGGAAAACTGCCTCAGAATCTAGCTTAGCCAAGGCTGGATTGCTGGCCATCTGTACCATTTTTACAATGTCTTCTAAGAGGCCTAATGTGCCTGTATATTATGTTGTCATTCACCGAAAAGCCCTTTGTGTAAGACAATTGATGTATGAGCTAATACTATCAGAGTGCAATAGTCTGAAATGCTTCAAGTTAGAATGAAACCTACAACCATCATTGTGTCAGTGCTTCTCACATTCCACTGCTTCCATCTCACCTTTTGGGGTTTCCTACAACATGATATTTTTCTCCTGCTTCTACCAGCAGAGCAGAAAGGTTTGCTGAGAGGTGAAGGCTGAAATAATATGGCAACAATGCTGGAGGGTTAGATTCCTGTCCCAGAGACTTCCCTTTCTCTGGAACAAGCTGCCTATCTATGTCAAGCAGAGTTCGTCACTAGCATTCTTAAAGAAAAATCTTGATGGGTGGATGGGTAATAGGAAATTCACCTCGGGCCTTGCTAGCAGGGGTAGAGGTAAATAGCATCCATGGATGGCATAAGCATGGGGACCTTGTTGGCTAGGCTTACATAGGCCCTAGGGCCGATAGCCTAGTACCTACCTATGAACCTATGAACCAATGAACAGTTGTGTATTATAGTACAAATGGGAAATCATACTGCTGATACTAGAAATACTGCAGCAGCAACAAGCAGTTCCCATTAATACTTCATAGTATATTTGGTTTCCACTTTCCTTGTTATGCACAAAGAAGTTAGGTGCTGCACCAAAGTCCAGCTTACGATATAAAGCCAAAATGAAACAAAGAACGTCGCTGGACACTGCTGCTCCTTATTAAAATGTTTATTCAGTACAAACAGAGTCAATAAAAGTGGTAAGCGCTTTCGGGACTACTCCCTTCCTCAGACAAAATTACACATGCAAACAATACTACATTTAAAAAACAACTCACCCAATAAAATTCAAGTAAAATTCAATAAAAGACCCGCCTATTCTGAAGTGTGGGCCTTATTGGTACTGCTTCATTCAAGCCACAACACAAAAACTATGAGTACACAAACTTGCAGGAGAAAACAGTGCACTAAATATTAACATATTTTTGCAGGATGCTCAGTACCTCTCCAGTGTGGGTTCTGTATCCACACCCACACATTCTCTAAGTGTAACATATTGGTCACAAACTTTGATAAGAAAGAACACTAAAAAAAATCACCTCTTCCCCTTTTCTGTCAATGGTATGATCTTAGAACCCCATTATATCACCAGCAACAAACATCTCTGTACTAAGATGTCAACAGTATAGAACATGAGAAATTATAGCGTCTCTTATGGTTGAGCTGCTCCTTCTGTCCAGCTTGAAGGCCATCATTTCCTGTTAGAAACTTCAGGCCATAATGAGTTCACATACGGTATGATTACGAAAGGCGAAACCATAAACTACTTTTAAGGAAAAGCTCATTGTGTTAATGTTTTTCACTTCATAGCTGAATACTCCCATTCTCTTCTTACTAGCATTTGCTTTTGATTTCTTAAATGTTTGAATTTCTGCCTTGAGGTGCTTCTTTAATTATTTCTTAAGTTGCAAGAGGGCACCTTGCTATGAGTATTAAGCCCTATGTTGGCAGTATTGTAGAATTTGAATTATAATGTAATTTTCAGAAAACCCATCTGTGGCTGTAGGGTGATGTAGCCAATGGATTCAGTACTTGCTGAGTACACAGCTGCCTTCCTTTGCATTTCATCATCATCATCAGCTACTGGCATGGAGGAAACACTCACCTGGGCAGATTGATAAACATTGTCTTGAATAATTTAGGCCCAAAGGGACTTCATCTTGCATTTATGTCCCAGCTTTGGCTACTTTACATGTTTCTAAACAAACTGACTGATCACGATAGATCTAAATGATAGAACTGAAAATGTAATGTTCGTTCCATCTATCCTCAACATCTTTTAGCTGGTAGCATTTCTCAAATTGTTAACACCAGTGATACACAAATACTACAAAAATATGATAAAAAAAGTCATCACAGACACTATCTTTAGGCAGACTAGCAATTTCAGACTACTTGGAGACACGCTTGATCAAAGCACTTCACCTTCATGACGGTGTCATTGATAAATATTGCCATAAAAGGTTGTCCACATCAGAATGTGATATAAAAGAAGATGACTGTTGAATGCATCAGTTATTTCACCTGACATCCCCTGGCCTGTTTTGCCAGAAAATATATTGTTGTTCAAAATGTTCTCAGCTGTAAAACAAAAACATAGCAATATGACATCACAAGGAAGCAAAAGAAAGACTGGGCCACAGCCGTACACTCCAGAGGAGGATGCACTTTTTTCTTCCTTTTACTTTTTTATTTTGTACAGTTTTCACTCATTAGTCTTACATTGTTTTTGAAGAGAGTTATTTATTTATTTATTTATGTATTGACATTTGCTTACCGGGAAAGTCTGAGTGGGCACAGGTGTCCTTGTTCAGCAGAACACTGTGGAGAACAGCTTCAAGGCATCATACTTCATGAAATCAATATACAATATAACACTTTTTATAATGCAGTTTCAGTGAATACTTAAGATAATAGCCAGTATAATAAAATTTGTATTGCTATTCACAAACATTACATTTTCAAGCCTTGTACCAACAGTTTACAGATAGAAGAATAGTATATAAGATAGGTAGAAGTAATTTAAGAAATACAATAGAGTGAGGAATATGAGGAGATAAGCAACTGTGAGTGATTAACAGAAAAGAAGTGATGGAATAGTAATGTGGTTGCACTAATTAGAAGTAGGTATTGTAGTTTAAGAAGTACAATAAAGTGAGGTATTAGAAGGGAATAAGCAGGGTAAGAGATTTAGTGCTTTAAAGGGAGGTATAAGAAGGTGATGAAAGGTGTTAGAGAGCTATGACCTAGATTAGGAGCAGGGACAAAACCAGGAGGCAGAGAAGAAGTCTTTTAGTAATGATAGGAAAAGATGAAAGTGTGTGATAGACCTGATTTATACAGGAATTTTATTCCACGTTTTACCAACACTATTGGAATAGAGACTGTCCCTACCCACCCTCTATGGTTTGTAGATGGTAAGCAGGTTACTATTTTATTGAAGGGAATGCTTTGAAAGATAGTATTGAAGTAGGAGGTCTAATTGCCAAGCAGGCAGGTTGGCGTATGGATGATTTTATGGGTTAAGGTGAGCCTGAGTATAAGATAAGTGTTGAAGAAGCTTGAGCTGGTTAAGTGTTTTCGTGCTGAGCACTGGTGGGTCTGGTAAGGTTTGTTGTAAGCGAATCTGGCAGATTTGTTATGGCACTGTTCAAGTTTAGAATTAAGTGAGGCTTGTAGTTTGGTCAAGATGGGGGCTCCATATAGTGTTAGCTAGAGTTACCTTGGCAGAGTCACTAAAGAATTTCTGTACTCTGTGTAGATACTGATGAACACAGAAGCAGTGACTAGTGCCCCAATAATAGGCAGAAACTCTGACAAGTCAGAATTCAGGGGTACAGTGGCAAAGGAGTCCAGAAAGAACAGAGTGCGCTGTCTCATTATTATCTTAACAGATTAGTATTAGGCTAACTGCCCTTGTGGGCCATTTCAAGCCTCACCAATGACCCCCTGTGAGAATCAAACCCTGCACCTTGTGTCTGCAAAGTAAACACCTTAACCATTATGCAATCTTCATCTGTTTTCATAGCCAATGAGCTTCTAAGGTGTGATTTTGATCCAGGGACCTTACCTTCAGCTTGTACACTACGTGACCCTACCAGGAGTATGAGACTTCAGATGAGATTGTCATGAAGAGCACTGAAGCATACAAGACTGCAGCATAACAACGTATTGGTCAAAGGAGAGGATAAACATTTATGGAATCACTTGACCAACAAAAGGTTCACTTGAGGTAAAACAGGAACAAAACAGCTGGAAGTTCCAACTGTCATTCTGGATGTTATCAACAAAATGTTGTTCCTGTATAATTGAAGCCTAACCTGATCATTTCTGATATTTTTATGTCTTATTCACAATATTAGTCCCACTTGGCTTGAGGCCAAGTTCCAAAGGTATATATATGAGGTGGCATTCATACAGGCTAGAAGAAATTTGGCCAGAACAGCAGGGAAATTCCCCTATTCTTTTTTGGTCTTACTTTCTGTGGATAGAGAAGTTCCTTTAAGGTGACATCAAGGTGTCAGCCAAGAGGAGTATATGGGAAGAGTTGAGCATAGATGATATTGCAATGAAGATGGAATCTATTAATTTTATACAGACAAAAAGAAGTGGATAATGTAGTTATGACTACTGAAATTCGAAAAGAACTGGCAGATAATACGCTTTTAGAGATGACAGTACCTCAATATCCTTGAATGATGCAATGATCAAAAAATCTTTTCATGATGAGCCTTCACAAAGAAATGTGGAAGAGAAGACGCTTTCATCACTTAACGTTCTTGATAAATATGAATAAGCCAGGAGTTTCAGAATCTTAGACAGCCAATGTGGCAGTGTCACAGTTCATTTTCATTTATTTATGTTTGTTTAGCAAGGTAGTGCAGTGACCACAACTTGTGGCTGGGGAAAGTAGAACTACAAGAGCAAACAGAAGCATTTGCATTTGTAATACTGCAGTTTGAAATGTAAAAAAGATGAGAAACATTGATTAAGTACAGAATACAATATAAGTTGTTTACATTAGAGTGAAGATGGATATAAAGCTGGATAGGCATGTGTCCTAGGATTATTTAATGCAACAAATTTTAAAGTGCACAAAATGCTTTGTAATTCATACAGGGAAAGAAATATTCGAGACATGACTTTTGAGACATTTGAAGACTGGTTTCACAAAAAACTCTTGCCACGAAGATATATATATATATATACATATTTTTTTATATCTGTATCAATGGATTGCCTTCATAATCTCAAAATGCCAGAACATTGAAGTTCATATAATCGAGACGAAAAGATTGTAACCTCACATCATCAAACTTTTGCAATGCCGAAACTTGTAACGGCTAAACAGGTACTGTGAATGTTAAACACTACACTGAAGTCCTGAGTGGAATTTACGCTGCAGTCAGAAGAGCAGCTTCTCAATTTAAACACATCATTTAACAAAAAAATGTAGCTTTTTCAGCTTTTTTTGAATGGAGATCACGGTACAGTGAGGAATGGGAAATTTACCCATTTCCCCACTGTAGTGTGATCTTGAAGTTGGTATACAGAATTTTCAGGGGGGCTTGCCCCCCCCTGCAAAAAATGTTGAAAAAACTACATTTTTGTGTTAAATGTGTTTAAATGGAGATTAAATGGAGAAGCTGCTCTTATGACTGCAGCATGATCTCCATTCAGGACTTCTGTATATTGTCTGGCATGTGCATTACCTGTTTCACTGTTACAAGTTTTGGCATTATAAAAGTTTGATGATGTGAGGTTACGATCTTCTCATCTTGATTATGTGAATTTTGATGTTCTGGCATTTTGATATTATGGAGGTAATATATATATATATATATATATATATATATATATATGTATTAATTTATTTTTCATTTCTTTACTGGGAAGGTCCGACTGTGTGCAAGCCAGTTTTCAGTGGAGGCCCAGGGAGAAAAGCTCCATTGGTTAGAGACAAAAGATTGCAGTTTAATAACAAAGTTACAATGTTAACAGAAGGTTCACAATCATACAGTTAGTGCAGTAACATATACCATCATTTAGTATAATATTTGGTTAATTATGTACAAGAATATAATATTCACATATTTACATGAGAAGATATTCATACATAGAGTAGAGGAGCTGGCCATAGTATACTGTTAGGGTTTGGAAGAAGCTAGAGGGATCAGTTAGGAAGATAGGTGGGTTAGACAAGGTTAGTGTAAGGATAGTAGGGAGGAGGGAAGTCAGGTAAGTGGGGAAGTAGTATACAGATATGCAGGAATCTTCAGGAGGGGGGGAACAAAGGTTCAAACCTGGCCAAAGTGTCGAGTAAGGAGAGTTAATAGGTTTTGGAGAGTTAGCCTGGGCATCTACAAAAACATTTCCAGTTGTTTGTTGATGTTCTTTTAGGAGTGTCTACAATTTTTTGTGGAATAGAGTTACAGATCTTGGAAATATAGTTAGAATAGAGGGACTCTCCGGCTTTCCTGTTGCTTTTAGTGACATTAAAGGGGCTTTTTAAGATGATTGGAGCTGTCTGTTTGTGGACTATGGAAGAAGCATGTGTTGCAGTGCAGGAGTTGTTTTCTCGTTGATATACAAGTCTATAGGTGGAGATGAGTTGATTATAGGATAATAGATGGGGAACTTCTAGCCATTTTAGCTGTTGTAGGGATAAGCAATGGTGGGATCTATTTGGGGAGTTAGTGGCAAATGTTGCTATTTTGTTGTAGCAGGAGTTAAGTTTGGTGAGGTCAGATTTGCTTACGTTTGTGAGTATAGGGGAGGCGTAAAGTAGTGTGGACAGGAGATGAGTTCTTGCTATGTCTTCTTGGATTTGATTGGCGAGAAAAGGCTTGAATCTATATAGGAAGCCTAGTTTGATGTGAGTCTTTTTAATGGTTAGAGCTAGATGTAGGTCAAATTTCAATTTATTATCCATAATTACACCTAGTAACTTAGTTTGGGAGACTGATATTATAGTGGTATTGTTTGTGGAGTGTATCTGATAAGTCATAGGGCTTTTGGGAGTTTTGGTGGGATTGAAGAGCGTAAGTGTGGTCTTGGCTGG
>NC_056739.1:911016-923516 GCF_019279795.1 Protopterus annectens | reverse complement strand
TTAGCTCTTTCCATTCCCTTTTCATTCTTCCCTTCCCATCTCTTTATCAGTTATAGTCAGTTTCTGTCATCTTCTCCCCATGTCCAAGGACCTGTTGTGCAGTTCTTGTTCCCATACCGTTTTTGGCCCTCCAGTTTTGCTTCATGATGATTTTAACTTCCACACCCAGCAGTCTGATGATGCTCATTTCTGTTTCTTTACACATGCTGTCCTCCTCCTTATGCCACATATAATGAATTCCCAATTATGCTATTCTTCCTTTTGAAATATGTCTCCCCAAATCATATCAACCAGTTTCCATACTTATTGTGACCACCCACAGTCCCAGAATGTGTGCATCATTCCTGCCTCTTCCTCCTGACATCTTCAGAATCTATAATCTTCATTTCTGCCTTCCGTTTTCATTCACATGGGTGTTAGATACCATCTATGCTGTAATCTCAGACTCTGGTCTCCTGCTTCATGAAATTTCTGCACATGCCTCAGTGTCTGAATCATCTCCAGATGGTATCCTGCAACTCCATTCCATCTTTCCTCCCTTCCATAAGTCGTTGTCATTCTCTGTCCTTCAACCTTGTTTCTTCTTTCCTTTATTGCTTCATAGATCTGTTTGGTCCTTTGCTTCCCTAACTGCCTGCATTTTCTCCAAGTCGCCATCCTTTTTCCTTTTGTCAGTTTTTCCTGTCTGTCTCTTTCACCTGTTCACCTCTCTGTACTTTTTTATGGCCTCCCTGAGTTCCAAGTAGTTCTGCCACTAGATCTCTTGTATTCTGAATATCTGTATTAACTCCTACATTGTTTTAAATCTTTAACTGGCATCTTTTCTCTGCACACCAAATCTTCCTCTTGAGTTATTTCACTTCTCCTCCAGATTTCTTCCCTATTTTGTCCACCCCCCTCTCCCACTCACCACATTTCATGCATCATTAGTTTTTTTAGTACTGCTTTATTCATGTCCTTTGGTAAGCTTTTCCATGTTGACCTCTGCTGTACTCTCATTTGCCTGTCTTCCTTGTCAGTGAATGATTTTATGTGCTGTACTCTCATTTGCCTGTCTTCCTTGTCAGTGAATGATTTTATGTGCTGTACTCTCATTTGCCTGTCTTCCTTGTCAGTGAATGATTTTATGTTAGTCCATATTTTGGGATATGTAGGACCACCCATCCCTCCCCTTTTCCTATTCATTCTCCTGTTTTTTCGGCCCACTCTTTTCCCCATTCCCTTTATGATACAGTTCTCTGTATATTTTTATGTTTGCTGCAGCCATCACTCTATAAGCTCTATTTGTATGTAGAGGATTATTGGTAATAGTATTCTTGCTGCATTAATTGTCCCAAGCAATGTAAAAGTCTTCTCCCCTCTCTGTGGAGAGTATCCCTTGCCTTTTTCCAACTTCCTCTAGCTTTTTCCCAGATTTTTTTCTCTCTCTCTCTCTCTCTGTCTGTCCTCCCAACACAGTGTCCTAGGAGGCTCCTCTTTTAGCTCACCTACTCCCCCCATCTCATTTCCTAATCTTAATATCATGGCCTTATTATTTCACATATGTCCTGCCATTTCCTTAAACTTGTTGAATGTTGCTCTTTTCCATTTATAAACACATACTGAAACTAACAAGCAGGTCATCTGCATATAACACATACTGAGATTTTATCGCCAGCCTTTCTTCAAATATTGCTAAACTGTTTCTGATTTCCACTGCTAGTTTCTTGATCACAAGTATAAACATGCATGGGGATACAGAGAACCATTTTCTGGTCCTCTTCTCTATTCTTGGCTCTTCAGATACCCCTCTGTTCATGAGTATTTTGATTTCTGGCTCTTGGTATACTGCCTGTATCCAGTTTATGAACTTTCTGCCTACCTGCCTTTGCTACCATGTCTTCCACAGGAATTCACACCTCACCATTTCAAAGGCCTTCTGAAGGTTAAAGAGCACATTCCTGCTTTTCCCTCCTGTGCATAAATTACAGCAGGTCCCACCATTTTTTTTTTTTTGCCATTCTTCCTTCCCTTCACAAAGCTATTTTGCTCTGGTTGTATTATTGTTGGTAAATCTTCAATCAGTCTTCCTGTCCGTACCTTTGCCAAAATCTAGATATCTACATTAATCAGAGACAGACCTATAATTTCCCGTTTTCCCCCCTTTCACCCCCTTAGGTATAATGGTTATCTGGCCATCCTCATACTTTACATATTTGTCTGAGGCCGGTATTTTCTTAAATTCTTCCTTTAGGACATTCCACATTTCCTTCCCTCCCCATTTGTAGAACTCTAGGGGGAATGCATTTGGCCCTCCAGCTTTCCTCCATCTTGAATATGGCTTTCCTTATCCCCTCTGGATTCAGCTTGTCTCTGTGTTTGCCTTATAGTATATATCTCTCTACATTCTTTCCCCATTTTCATTCTGGGACTTCTGTCCCTACCCATTGTTTGTAAATCCTCCTTAGCATTCATTGAATCTTCCCTGATTATCATATCCTCTTCCAAATATTCCCTTTCTCCTCCTCTTATCCTTTGAACCTCTCTATTTGCCTGCTACTGCTTTTATTTCTTGCCTAGCTGTCCCCCTTGTGCGTTCCTCCACTGTCCACCAGCAGTCCCTCTAGTCCCATTGCCAGACTTCTTGTTCAGTAATAATTGTAATCTCCAGTTCCACTCAGTCCTTTTCCCCTGATCTGTAATGCTTCACTTAAACTTTCATTCCTTCTAGCTCCCTTTGTACCACAACTATCTCTCTGTCCGGCTACTCAGTCACTCTTCCTTATTTCTGCCTGTGCTCATTAGTGACCTTCATCCCATCCCACATATGTTCTTTCAGTTTGTCCTTGCCTTTCAAATTGTCCTATACTTGACTCCTTTTTTAATACTTGCAGCGAGTTTCCTTGTCCTCTGTGTCCTTCCATTATAGCTAGCAACCTCTGCCCCCTTCTTACGTTTTTCTTCCTGCACATTTACCCTCTGTCTTATTGCTGCACAAACTGATATAGGCCCCTCCTGTATTTGGATCTCTTCCATTATTTACATCGGGTTTCCCTCCCCTAACAATCTGTCTAACCTTCCAAAATGTTTTTGTGAAGGTGCATTCCCTCTCTTTTGTTTACCTTTCCCTTCAACTGTCCAGCCACCCTCTTCCTTTCATTCCCTGGCTAGCTCTTCTCTTCTTTTTGTCTTGCTAGCTCTTCTCATCTTTTTGTCTTGCTAGCTCTTCTCATCTTTTTGTTACATTCTCTCCTTCGATACAACCTTTTTTTTCGCAGTTCCATTATGACGTATTCCATTAATTTTCTCAGTATTCTATCTTTTCTGGTCTGTGCACGGTTAACAAAAACCTCTTCCTCCTCCTTCATGCTGTTCAGTGCATGTAGGTTTCCTGTTGTCCAGAATGTACCTTCCACCATTGCCTGTTGGATGATCCAGCTAACTACCCCCCTTTTTATCCCTTTTTCTGTGGTAGTCTGAAGTCCTGGGTGAAACATAGTTGTATTCCCCTCTTTCTTCACTTCCCTTGCTGTCCATTTCTCCATGTGGGTGGTCATAACACAGCATCTTCACCATATTTCTGATTATCAGTTTTGTTCCTTGTAATAGAACAATGCATCCCCCATCCTCTCTAACTTTTATTTTCCTCTTTGTGATAGGATTTGACAAATAACCAGTGTTCCACATAATTAACTGTACTTTCCCTGTTATTTCTCTCTAAACCTCCATGCTTTCCCTATTGCTGCAATCTGGCAAAATACTTTCTACAAGCCTTCCATCCAAGCTGGACATTGTTTTTTGGCAGCTGCCTGTGGTCAGATCCAACCACACCATCCGCAACCTCTGGATCCTTGCCTTTTGGCTCTTGCATGTGCATGGGAACGCCCTAGAAATAGGCCTTTTAAGACTTTCTTTTGTTCCCTTCCAGTATCCTTCACACTAATACACTGCATGCCAATCCAGTACTGATGTCATAATCTTTTTATATTACAGCACCCCCCCACGCACACACACACACACACACACACACACACACACACACACACACACACACACACACACACACAATGTTCACCAGTGTGGTACTCCATACTATGGCTGCTTATACACCATTGTTGATTTATTTCATATTTGATTCTAGGTTGTTGTTTACTTTTCCCATGATTTCCCCAATACATTTCTTTGCATGCCCCCACCAATTGTTGCATCAACAATTATTACTTACTTTTTCTAACATTACTCATTAAACTTATTTTTATTGTACTTTATAGTGCATCAATAAGTAGTTATGAAAAATGTGTTGCTTACCTTGGAGGCCTGAACACCCCCCCACACACACACAACCGCATTATGCATCATTGCCCTGAGAATCAAATTAATTCATTCCATTGTTTCTAAAGTTTTGATGTTACCTTGCTTGGAGAAAATTTTGCACAATAAGGATTTGTTTCATTTAATGAATCCTTCCTGCACTGTCTTTCAGTTTCCATTCCTTCCACGTATTTAGTGCTTCTTTCTTTCTGTGGTCACTTTCAGTTTTTCTTTTGTCCTGCCTTCCACCTCTTTGCCGCCGCCATTCATCACAAATGCTTCTATCCAGCTTGTTTAATCCCTCATTTGTGCAGCAGTTCACTTCTCAGTTGCCAGGACCATCCTCTCATCTCCTCACAGCTCCTTTGTCTGTCCTTGCCTTGGCTTCTTTCTTTATTTTTGTGCATACATGTCCCTTTGAAGAGGCATCTCATTTTTCTGGCCCTTTGGTATATCTCTTCCACTTGTTTATCTTCCACCCATTGTCTCTCTTGTTTCCTTGTGGTTGCCATTATTTGTTTATTTCATACTCATCTCTCTTACTGATATGCACCCCCCCTGCATTTCCTGATCTTATCTTCCCTAAGGAGTTTTCAGCATCTGAAACTGCTTGTGCTCTTAGTGTCTCTCTGTCACCTCTCTCTGACATCTAAGGTTAGCCTCCCAGTCCATTTCTACCAGACAATTCATATTTTTTTCTGCCTGTATTGTTTGGCAGTCAATGAACGTCCTCCATAATGTGTAGCCTGAATCATTTCCATCTCTGCTGTACTTCCAGAATTGCAGTTTATTTCAACCATGCAGCTGTTCCATTCATTCTGAGTTCATTTAATATCTCCAGCAATGCTTTCATTCTCTTATGTAGTGTTTCTGAGTAATTCCCAAACAGCTTTATCCACACCTCAGCAAATGGGATACCTATTAGTCTTTTTGTTTGCCTTATTGTTTCTTTTTTCACAGCAAAGGAATGGAAACATGTCTGGGTCTGCTTTCTGCTGCGACCCCATTCTGCATATCCTCTCTATTAGCATTCCTTGAACTCTTGGTATCACAAATGTTTCGTGTAATAGCTGCGTAACAAATGCTTCAGTTCACTGCTTCTCTTTATCTCTTTTGTATTCCAATTATCTCGATCATATTCCTTCTTGAATGATTTCCAGTTCATCCATCGTTTCAGCCTTTTTTGTGTGTGTTAGTTCCTTTATTCTGTGAAGCCGCTTTTGCAGCTCAGCTTTAATTGCTGCTTTATCTTTTTCCAGATCTTGCAACTTCCTTGTAGACTTATCACTTCTGTCTGTTGGTGTCTTATTGTTTGTTTCAAGGAATTCACATCTTGTAATTGCCTTTTCAAACAAAATGTACAGTTGCACCCCCTCCTTATTTACATATTTAATGGCAACCACCTCTTCCTCCTTTTGTTCCTGCTCACTCATCTTTCCTTCCTAGTTATTTTTTTCTTCCTGGAAACATTTTTGTCCAACTTTCTGAAGGCCCTGCCAAGAACTTTGGGCCTAGAAAGCCATATTTGCTGGGTTCGCTAGAGTGCTCTCGAATGGCATAAAATATCTTGGTGAAGGAAACAGAACAGGCACTTAGAAAAAATAATGCTAGGAAGGAGACCTCTATGGTGAACATTTTAGATTATTACAGCAGTATGTCAGTCATGAATGGGGTATTCAAGTAGGAGAGATATAAAGGAAGAGGAAGAGGAACAGGAGGCTTTATATATTAAAACATTAAAACAAAGAGAATATGGGTCTTCATCTTCTTCTTTCGGCTTTTTGCCACAACAGATCACATGTCCGCTCATGATTGGCAGTGGAGCTTTACAGTGTCAAGTTGCCAGCCCGGCACCCAACCTTCCACGGAAGGCACACACACGCACACACTCATGCCTAAGATCAATTTAGAGTATCCAATCCACCTACAGCATGTCTTTGGGATGTGGGAAGAAACTGGAGCACCCGGAGAAAACCCACGCGACCACAGGGAGGACATGCAGACTCCACACAGAAGGCACTGTGGCCGCCCAAAGAGAATATGGGTACTTAAGGAAAAATAAGAGACTAGGAAGTGGAAGAGAATCAGATAAGGTTGAGAGCAGTTTGGGAAGAAGCTTTATCAGTGTATTTTTATTGAAGATATTGAAGTCCATACAGAACCATGGTTGTTGATGAAGCACAAAGTGTGTGTCATTTAAAGATCATGGTGTGATCCTGCTTGCGAATGATATGGAAATGCAAGTTGACTAGGAAGATATGAGAAGAAGTGTTACAATAACGGACTAAGATGAAACAAAGGAAGGTAAGCAATATTTGTCACCTCTGCAGGCTTACAGTTCAAAGGGGACAATAAAGGCCGAGTAGGGTGTCAAGTGGTCATGCTGGTTGGATGGGTGAAAAGTTATATTGCATGTTACATGAAGGGAAAGAGCATAGTAGTCAATATTAATGTTACCAAAATGATCTAAAACAGAAGGATGTATGGTTAACACAGTAAATCTCTGAAAAGTATGATATGAGCTGATAGAAACATAGGGACAGGTGTGCTGATCATGTGGAGTAAATACTTTAGAGAATGGACTAGTAACACATGCTGAAGGATGCAGTGAAGAACATATGCTGATGAATAGTGGGGGTAGGCAATCACATCTTTGGACCATGAATGAAGTGAGAGGGGGAGGAGTCTCCCTCTAAAGGGACAAGAAAATGGGGAATGATACATTAAGAAGCTGAGTGGTGCCAAGAGAAAATAGTTATCTTGGAAGTAGATGTAATGGTATTAAGGGAAGATATGAGAAGCAAAGAAAATGTGACGGAAGTATCTGAAGAGGGAAACCTCTGCAAAAATATCCTGTTCTGCAAAGAAAAGCAGGAGGAGCTCATTTGTGTAGACAAAAGACCAATGGAATACAAGGATGAAGGATGTCAGCAATGCCATGTTATGATCTTTGATACCAATGTGCCCAAATGGGTTGTGTTGCTTTTCTTCCTTTATACAAGAATACGTTTCCTACAAATGCATTTTTGGACATGGATGTTTTTCTCTATATTTAAACTGCGTGAGAGTTCTATGTTAGCTTATTTAAATAATCAGTTACATAATTTTAACATTGTGCTCTATGTTAGCTACTTAATGGTGCAGCCTTTGGACTACATGTGTATGTGTAATGTCTTTTTTTTTTTCATGCAGGACCTCAGCGGATGGGTCCTCTATCTGTACCTAGTCAGTCCATCAATACTGGGTAGGACTTGAGCTGGGCATTCCTGGGCTAGAACTCTACAGCCTATTCCATTCTGCCCAGGAATCCAAATTTTGCCCTCCATTCCCTAGTGAATGTTAGGTTCCAGAGAGCAGACTAGCTTGCTGTTTCTGCAAGGCAGCCTATCCTCTCCACTGGAAGCACTAGCACCCATCCCCAAGCTGTTTCAACCTCCACTATTGCTATCTTCCATGGAGAGCCTACCACGTTACCCTTGACTTGCAAAACAAAATGCACTTGTATAGCACAGGCTTGGTAGGCTCAATTTCCACTGGATGTAACATCTAGTACTCCCACTAGATGTCGCCCATGTAGCAAGTCAGAGCCTCCTCTGCCCATGATAGTTGAGCTGACAGCAGGTGACATCTAAACTTAGTGCCGTATGTCTCAAGAGGTATTCTGCAAAATTCAACATATATTTTTCAGAATAGAAGAAAACAAAATCACAGTCATCTACAGTATACTGATGGAAATGTCCCCTCCTTGCATATCTGGTAATGAGTTAGCAGGTAGCGATAACTGCAAAATGAGATCAGCTGACTTTCCACGGTAATGTATTTTTTTAAAGTTTGAAAAATATCACCCTTGAAAAATGTTGTCATTTAAATGGAATAAATACAGTAGTACCACACGGAGCATCTGCATTTTCCAAAAGTAATTCTGAAATTATGGGACTGAAAAGCAGTTGGCATGCCACACATCTGACAGCTCTCTTTATTAGGTTAGTGAGATCAAGGGTGGTAGGAGGTATTAGAATAGGACAGAGGTTAAATTTCACAGAAGTGTTAAATGGGAGAAAGTTGTTAGAATTCTAGAAATGAATGGATGATATTTGGATCATAGTAATTACAAGGCAACTGAGCTATAAGGCCATTTCCTCCTTGGCAATAAGCTTTTCCTCTCTTTCCAAATAAGACCAGAGCAGTCATAACAGGGATGAATTTATGAGCACCCATGCGATTGTCCAGCTCCTTTTTAAAGGCAGACAATGTGTCACATTGTTTAACTTGGAGAGTAAGTTTGTTCCAAAGAAGGGGTAGGCACTTCATGGCAACTCTATCCTTCCACCTTGACTTGTTTATTTGTTGGAGCAGATTTAGATCTCTGGCCCTAGTATTAGATGGACTATTTGCTTTATGGAGGTAGAAGAGTTTTTGGACTAATGGATCCCTCATAGCCTTATAAGCAAGGTGCAGACTGCCCCCTAAAAAGTCTGTATGACACAAAATATAGAGTTAAAGCCTCTAGTCTTTCATTGTAGCTGAGCTCTTTTAAGCCCATGATCATTTCATTTACAAACTTCTGGTATCTTTCCAATTGTTCAATATACTCAGTAGGGTACATCACAAAAAGGGATAATAGTTCAGTGATGGATCTTTTCAGTATGCAATACAAGGAGATGAGAACTTCTGTTAATTTGGAAGAAACTAATTTTGCTATGAGTCATTCTAGGTGAAAGGATTTCATAACCACTCTTGCAATGTGATGGTCAGACACAAGGATGCCGATCACCCCAGTGACTAGGTCTGTGACAAACATTTCATTCCAAAGTTGTATGTTTTCTATTCTGTAAATTATAGCTAAGAAGTCCTTAACAAATGTGCAGTGTTGCACTTCATGGCATTGAGTTTGAGCCATTTTTTGTTACACCAACTATTGTCAGGTGTAAGTTATCTCAGAGGGTAGCTTGACAGTAACTCTCAGCTTACATTCTTCCACAGACTTTGTTAACAAGAGATCCTTATTTGATAAATGGAGATCTGAGAAGTACATACTAAATGTCACACATCCCAGCACAGATTCCTGAGGAACTCCTAAGAGTCTACTCAGTAGTCAGGGACTGAAGACACACCAAGACAGTAATCTAACCTTTGGCCATCATGTGCCTACAGTAGTAAGGAAATTGTTCTATGTTATGCAACTTATAAACAAAGATATGGCATCTAGGTCCAAAAAAGTTATTGTTTCACTGTATTCAGCATTCATCAGATCTCTACTTGAGTAGAATGGCCCCATTGGTATGTACCTAACACATCAAACAATTGGAACGTCCACAAAGATTCCTCACTAAAAGAATTCAGGACATAAGTAGCATGCCCTATACAGAGCATCTCAAAGCCACGTCCCTTTATTCTGTTTCATACAGACTGTTATGGGAAGATCTATACCTGACATATGAGTCATTGTCAGACCCCACACTGACAGATCACTTGCTCATCCACAAAACAAACTGCACCAGAATTACCTATTCTAAAGAATTAAACCTTGCTTGTGGCATAAATAGGACCTGCTGGAGAGAAAGGTATGTATCCCAGAAACTACCCCTTCTCGGGAACAGGCTCCCCATCCATGTGAAGCAGAGTTCCTCCCTAACCCAATTCAAGTGTAACTTGGACAATTGGATGGGGAAGAGGAAATTCATCCCTGGTTTGCCACCTATGTCTCTAATGTACACAGGCAGCCTATAAATAGTCCCTCTCCCAGTCCTCTGATTGTAAAAGTTTCATCTCCCAAGCCCTTGATTATATTTACTAAGGGTACCAGAACTTGTCAGAAATATGGGATGCATGGCTAGGCTTAAAAAGGTTCTAGTTGTCATTAGCCTAGTGCACACCTATCAACCTATGAACTCACCTTGTCTCCTTCCTGCTCTTGAAGGATACACCCCTTTGTGTGAGCCCTATAAATTAGTGAGATGACTCTCCACCTAACCACATACAGCTCAACTTGGAGCCCCTTCAGCTTCTTTATTACATTAGCATGTGGTATGATATTGAATGCCTTGGTGAGGTCAAGGTACTTTGTGAGAACTGCTTGCCCACAATCTAAGGGCTGAGTAACATACTCAAGGAAATTTTATTAGATTACTTATATGAGATTGACCCTTGCCAAAGCCAAACTGCTGAGGGTCACATCTGCTAAGATGTTTGATACTATAGTTAATTAGGTCAGTTATTATGCATTATGTGGCTTTGTACATAAGACTCAATAGACTAATGGATCTTTAATTGTCAAGGTCAGTAGTTGAGCCAGCCTTGTGGTGTGGCACCACAACAGTTGTCTCTCATACAAGCTAGACTCAAGTTAAACATGGTGAAGAGTGTTTCTACCGTGCTTGTTTAGTACTATTAATTGCTGGGTGTGTTGTCAGGCCCTGTGGATGACATTTTCCTCATTTTGGAAAGTACATTAAGTACACATTCTTCCGTGGTGGTTGGTGGCTTGACTCCATCAGAGATAAATGGGTTGGAAGGAATAGATGTCTGTGGAGCAAAGTTGGCACTTAATTCATTTGTCAGTAAGCTAGCCAGTATGTTGGCAATATTCTACTAGCTTTCATCTGGAACTCAAATCTAGGACCTTCATCAATACTGTGTTGTTGTCAAAGCAAATATCTTTGGAGAACTAGGAGCTGAGTTTTTCACTTAACTTACAAATACCCTCACAGATATGGAAAAAGCCCTCTCCTTAGGCACCATTAGAATTAAGTGACAGGATAATAATACTGCTCATTTGGAAATCAAGTTCAGGACCGCCAGCCTAAAGAACTGGTACCACTGCTGCTGGACTAACAGCATAACTCTCAACCTCTTAATGCAAGAAATCTGGACAAGGCCTGAAATAATGGGGTGACAAAGCCCCCAAGATAAGGACAAATTTTAAATCCTACTTTTATAAACTTAGAAAGTTGCTAGAATAACATGATGTCTGTTAGTATGCATTTTGTGAAGGATATGAAGTCTGAAACTCACATATATGTCATTAATTGGTGACTTCAATCCTTAGTAATTTGCCAGAAAAGCAGAATTGTATGAGGAATAGACCAAAAATATGAAGCAAAAATCTGGTTGTTCTGCACAAATTTGGACAGTTGAGAAGTATGAGCAACAGATTTACTGTCAATCCAGACAGCAAATGCAAAACAAGCTGAAAATAGTAAGAATGCATCTGGGAGTCCTTTACTGGTTATGCAAGAGACACAGAGAGAGAAAGAGACAATAAAATCATCATAGTCCACTTCAGGAAGATGACTCTAGGTAGAGATGTGCCTCTACCCTCAGGGATCATATATCTTCCCTTGTATGTCTTTTTGAGTGGAAGTACAGAAGTGCTAGAATGCAGTCTGTTGTTATTTTTGTTCTTCCTGCAGCTAACCTCAATGGATGCCAGTGCCTGTCCTTGTTTGCCATATCTTCATGCCCTTACTGACCTCCTCCAGACTTACTATAATAAAGGTTGTGCAAGGCAATGAGATCATAGCATCCTGGGTCCATGCCATTCTGATGCTGGGAGCCACCTTCAGGAAGTGCCATCATGAAACATTTTACAAATTGCCATAGGGAAAATGAAGTATAGTGGAGTGAATTGTTTAAAACAAGTATTCATATGCTGCAAAGAGCATTGTCTAAAGTTAGAAGTGTGTTCATTAAGTAAAGACAGGAGGAAATGTTTCTTTACAACAATGAAGGTGGATTCCTAGAAGTTAGTTCTAGCATAAGAGGCACTTATGTGCAGAACTGAATGGATCAGTTTCAGATCATTTTATGCAGTAAAGGCAATTGCTGCAGGATGGAAACCAAATATGGACTTTGTTAGTGCTGTATAAATGGAAATGAATCAAAGAAAGAGTGAGATTATGGTTGGTTTTCCTTATGGATAATGCTTTGGGAACCAGCTGAGGACTGTTACTGTCAGAAGGAAAGATTTGGTCATAAAAATGGTCTTAATGGAAAAGAACAAAATCAATAGACGTGCTGCTTGCTTTCCTTCCTTCTCACATCTTATCTTACCATCTCTGTGCAATTCGTAGATTTTAATAGATAACCCATGCCTTTCCTCTGTAAATCAATAGTCTCTCTTGGTAATGCAACTCATTGCAGACTTATAACTACTGGTATCTTGCAGTCATTAATTCTTACATGTCAGTTTTGTGGTTGGAAGTGTTAAT